>NC_092134.1:58971599-59274630 GCF_043159975.1 Macaca nemestrina
ACACAGAATAAACTCATAATTTTAGAGCAGAAAGCAAGTGTAGGAAAAATAAGTTTAACCCTTTCATTTTACAGATGATAAATTTTGCTAGCTAGGTAAAAGGTTTCTCTACTACATACCTAGTCTCAGAAATAGGTCTTGAGCCCATGATTCTTGTTCTCTTTTTGTTACATAATTGCATCAAACATTTTAACCTAAGGTAGGGACTGGCAAACTATAGTCCATCAGCCAAATCTGGCTTGCCACATGTTTTGGTGATGTTTACTGGAACACAGCTATGCTTATTTGTTCGCATACTGCCTCTGAGTACTTTCATGAGACAATGGCAGCATTAAGCAATTGCTACAGAGCCCATATGGCCCTTAGAACATAAAATATTTCCTATCTGGCTCTTTACAGAAAAAGCTTGCCAACCTCAGGTGTAAATCATAGGTATCTCTTATAGCCTTTCCTCAATAGTCTACTAATTTATGTTTCTTGCAACTACCCACTTTCCAGCACCATCCACATTTTCCTAACAGAATGCATGCCATGAAAAGGAGGAGACAAAAAACTTTACCTTCCAGCAAAGATAGGTCAGTTTATATCTCACATTATTCACTTTTTATCCAAAAAATTTTTTCTAAAGTAAATTGCTTTTAATGCCTTTCCAGAAGCCACTAAGAAAACACAACATACTTTCTACATTGGATAATGGTTAACATTGTAGACATCATTGTGACTGATGCTGGTGTACACAAGCAGTACCAAAAACAATGGGTAATTTGGAGTTTGTTGCAGAGACTGGCTTCAAAGCTTTGGTAAATGATCTATAAGCTAAGGCAGACATCTTCAATATTATATACTTTTGTGTTGATTTCTGATTACCTTTGTGATCACACTTTGCAACCACAATTCTCACCTTTCCAATTTTGTCTGAGAGTTCTCTGCTGAAGATCTTTTCACCATCTGAGTTGATAATGGTGACCATATTGGCTAGACCACCAAAGCGATACTACCAGTGAAAAAATAAATAAATAATATTTACACGGGTACTCTCAAAGAATAAAGTAACACTGATAGTTAACTGATTATCCTGTATCTGTAGAAGAAATGAGAGAGTAAAATGAATGATGATGATCACATAGGAAAAATGTGAGACCTAATAAAGTAAGTTAGCTTCTTTGCAGGTTATAGAGATAAAGATAGTGTTAAGTCACGGAAAAATAACATGGAAAATAATAAGCAGAAATAAATGATAAAAGGAACTGAGAAATACAATGTTCATTTGAACCTTACACTCTGATGAACTAGACATGAAGAAAATGGCAAATTCAACTGTAGCCTCACACGAGTAGAAAGATAACTTGATGTTCTGTATTGCTCAGTGGGGTTCAGTTGTCATTGAGGATGTTGGTATTGATCCCCTGATTGACTCCCTTTGAAGCTACTGAGGATAAGCAGAATAGCAACCTTGAGGTGTACATGTAGCTACAAGGAAATTATTCTGAGGTATCTCAACTTTGACTATGGTATGGCAGACTCATAGGTGCTTTCTCTTAATTTCTGACAAATGCTTTCGCAAAGCAGGGCTAGGAGGAACATTTAAAGAAATTCAAGAAGTGCTATGAAATTCTTTCAGCTGACAAAAGGACAATGATGACAATAAATTTCATAAGATATATCCAAATACCTGGAGCTAGGATCCAATGACTGATAACACTTATCTGAGTTGATACTTAGGGTCAGGTAATAGGAAGACAGCCTGGTCAGAAAAGCATCATGTACAAAGGAGGCCTAGGTGATTTTGATGAGCAACTAGGTCTGGGAGTCATCGAACAGTGTTTTGATCAGTAAAAGATTCTAGGTTTTAGAGTTCTCAAACAATCTACAACTTACCTAATGTGTCAAAGACACTGCACTTTATATTTCACTATATGTTAAAATTAAAACTCTCTTTGAATTCATTTGGAAATAAGCTCCTTTCAAGACCCTGTGTCTGATGTTCATGAAACCTGGGTTAGGTCCAAGCATATCTCTAAACTGAAGGGTCCCATTTCCTCTCTACACACTGGGGACCAGCTCATCTTGTTTGCTTCATCCTTTGTGAAGTCATTTTTCCCACTTTTACTAAAAGCTACAGCTGTCTTCCTAATTCCTCCTAACTCCTTCCTTAATATGATGAGTAGAAACTTCTAACCCCTGTGTCCATGCTCTTCAACAGGCTTACAAAGGAATTTTTACTAGGGAATTGTCCCCTGGATGAGTTTTTCTGCCTAGTCTGAGTATTAGCATAATAGTATAATTTTAAAATAAAATAGATGTGTTTACTCTAGTTCTAGCCACTTTTAAGTAACTTATCCAGTTTCTTCTTGGAATGAAGAAACCAAGGGTAAAATACAATAATAAAAACAGAAACAAGAAACACAATAACATAGGAATTAAATAATTTTTTTCTGACCTTTGGCAATATACCTGCATATTTACTTTAAAAAACAACTCTCTTAACATTACCAAAGGTAAATGAATCTTATCATATATCTGACTAATAATATGCAATGTAAAACACAAATATAAAAATATTATAATAGAATTTTATATTTAATCTCCTGCCTGTTGTTTATCCATTGAAATGCTTTTGTATTGACTAAATTTTATTTAGGAGCCCTTCTCCTGGAGCTCTTCAACTTTTGTGGCTCTTACAACATGTGATGTAGTGAGCCTCAAGTTCCATAAGGTGGCATCAACCCACTAGAGTGAGTAGGACACAGCTGATTTTATTTCAGGTGACCTTGGACCTTCAACTTTCATTTATTCCTAAAGTTGTTTATGCAAAGAGAAAATTCAAAGACATTTTTAAAGAATCCTTCAGATATAATATCTTCTGACTTACAAAAAGAAAATTTCAAATATCCAAATCTGTTCTGAAGATGTTAAAGTTAAAGTGTACAACTGAAGTTTATCTGAATCTCTCTAGTTTTCCTTGGACTGTAGACTCGGGCTTGAAATCCTTCAGGAATTCTACGCTTCTGGGGTTTCTGGCATTTCATCTTTTGGGTTGTAGTCAAATGCAGAGTCAAATATATCATGCAAATAATAATTTTCCTAGTGTTTTTATACAGCAAGAAAAGGTGAGAAATGAAGAAGCACATACGACACTAAATATTTATTATTTTATCTTTTTTACAGGTTGAATTAAATCTTATTTAAAGGTAAAATAATAGAAATAAAATAATGCTGCTTCTTGAATTATTTCTGTATAAATATCAAAACCTCTTTTAAAATGCATGATTAAAATAATCAAATAAATGTGATATTGAGCTGCATAATCCTCATAGGATAAAGGGGACAGCTTAAATGAGTTTGTTAATAATAAATGAAAAGAAAAAAGAAAAGATGCATTGAGCTCCATATTAACTTATTAATGACTCTTAATATTATCGCTTATTAATGAATGCTAACTAGCTTACAGAACAAAAAAAAACAAATGTAATTTTCTTCAATATACTATTAGGACATGATACAGTACGTTTCAGCAATATAAATGCATTTATATTCTCAGCTATAATTTCAAAAGGCCATTTTAGAGAACACTGTTACAATTAAATATGAAGAAACCTGTTCAGTTCTCAACTTCTAGTACCAGTTATCTCTGAAGAGGTTCTTGTAATATGAGAAATAATGACCTAATATTGCAGTAAAAGCAAGCCTCAAGCAGTTTTCTTAACTCTGCTTTTTACTGGCTCGGTGACATAGTATAAGTCATTTAATCTCCCTACATGTAGAATGGGAATTTACTCCTTATTCTTACTTTACAGCAATGTTAGGAGGATTAATTGGATAATGAATCTAAAGGCTCCTAGGCTCAGTAAAGAAAGACACAAATGCAATGTATTATTTGCCAGTGAAAGAGACAATGAGGAAGCACTTTTCTTACTAATCAAAATTATTCCTAGCGAGAAAGTGAATGTTAGCAAGTAAATTAAGACAATTTTTGATAGAGTTTCTAGTCTCACATATCCTACGGCAGCAAGCTAGGAGAGCAAACAAAGCTCTCAGACAATTTAAATATATTCCTCTCATTAAGAAAATGGGACCACCTCAAAGGCATAAGTGTTTTCCATAGTGATTTCATAAAGTCATTAAAGCACAAACTTTGAAATAGTTGGACCAGACCTAATGAAAGACACATGTTCAAAAAAAAAAAAAAAAACATAGTGGTAATTCAAATGAGTTTCTTCTTGCATTAGCTTTCCACTGTTTTCTTAGAAAAAAGACCTCACTATGGCAAATGATTTTAAAAGCAACGTAATGAAAAGCTATCCAATTTGGTAGCAGGTATAAAATATAATACCCGGAATTAATGATAAAATGGAATACCCGTGAGCATTCATATGAATATACCCATCGTGGAGTTATTGAAATAGAATTGGATTGGGAGTAAATTACCTCAGGCTGCCCTTTTTGACTGTTTCTCCTTAGGGATTTTTGACCTCAAATTATTTTTATTATTTTTTTTGCAGTGAGAGATCTGCATTATGTGTAGGTTGTTTTCTAGCTGAAGGATAAATAATTATAATTTCCATTTAGAGAGCTTGAATTTCAACAAGGGCTATTTTCTTGACAAACAGAAAATGCAACCAGCTCTGCCTTTGGTCCTGATGTCAAAGTTCCCAGGGGTACCTTTCCCTTTTTGGGAATCACTGTATATGATGAAGTTTAGTGGACTGTCTAACTCCCAGTAGTGTCCCATTCAGTCTTATGTTGACTTTAACCACTCTTCAAATGTGAAACCAGGTTTGCGGCAGGATTTCTGAAATTGTTGTATAAAGCCAACACCTCTCATCTTGACACCCTTTATAGGTAGTCTATGAAAATAGCTAATTAATACATCAGATGGTAGAGTTCTTACAACCAAATACTGTCTAACTTTACCTTTGAGTAGATTACCTGGTTTATGAATTGGAAGCATTAACAATCATTTGCCAACCCCCTTCCATCAGTATGATTGATGGCCTTGTGGTTAACCACCTTTCCTCTGTCAATCTGTGTTATTGGATTGTAGCAATTATCTTGGTCTTTCAATTATAAGTCCTAATCGAATGATCTGATTTCTTCTGAGGAAACGCAGAGGCTTTTCTCAGTCAAGTAATTAATTTAGTTTTAGACACATACTAGATATATTCACAGGGAGCAGATTACCCATGGTCATCCAGACAAGAAAAAAAAAGTACTTATGTATTTCAAGTGCTCTAAGAAAATTATATTTGTATCAACCGATAATTTCAATTTTAATAGTAGTAAAATAGTTAATAAACTGTGTATTATATAGTTAATTATAAATACATACTTTCAAAAGTTGATTATATAGTGTAACTTTTCTTGTAACACATGTAATTTCTTATTAAATTGATATTTATTCAACAACTAAATCTAATTTTAAAGTTTTTAGAAAGTAACCAGTGCATCAGGTAAAGGTTTTGGATTAATTTGATGATATCATATATATTTTACATGGATTGAGGCAATATTTTTTCTGTTTTTTTCCGCATTTAATGTTTCAAATAATAAAGTAAAAAAGATATTTGTTTTAAGTGCTTATTTTAAATCAGGGATGATTTTAAAAGATTTTTGTTAGCCTCATGGTAAAACTTTCTTCTATTTATACATAAATTACTGGCAGTTTAATTCTCTCTTTTTAACTATGTTGGAAACCTGTACATGTATTTCTTCTACTATATTTTTTTACTTTGAAAAATCTACCACAAGGTGGCAGTCAACAGAAGTCTTTTAAATTTAATCTTGGTACATAATTTATGAGGTGAAGAAGTCAGGTTCATCTGAAGAGTTATCACACACCTAACATGTCAGTGGCCAAACCAGTACATAAAAACTGATGTGCACTTCAATTAAAAATCATAATTATTCATACAAGGAAAACAGCAGGCTATGAAACCAAATGCTCTGGAATTGAGCCAGAAATCTTAGATGGACATCTTGACTTTAACAGTGTGAGCCTTGGCAAATCACATTAATTCTTTGTGTCAAGGCACATTCATTTCTTTGTGCCAATCTAGCAGTGATTTTTATATCATAATGAAAAATAGCTATCTGAGACATTCAGCTCCAGCTACCTCCAGGATGCTATAGGAAGAAGCAGTGCTGAAAGAAGCTTTCAGTTTACAGCAGTTCCATTCAATTTACCTCACGTAACCTCCATTTTCAGAGATAAAGCAGATAAGAGCATTGTGCTGGACACACTGGAGTATACACGGACAAATAAAACACAAATTCTTGGCCTCAAGGAAACAATCAAAAACACAGGACAGACTAATATGGATAAGAAGAAGTTTTCAGGAATTTCTTCACTAATAACACTGAAAATGTACAAATATAAAAAATACATAAAAATATCCAAATTTCTCAGACTAACTAGAAGTAATAGTTATAATTTCTATATTTTATATTTAATATTGAAACAATATCTAATTCATTTGGTAATATTTAAAAGTTCATAATATTGACTTGTGTGTACCGTGTTTAGCACGGGTTTATAATTCACTGCAAACATGGCAGCTTGTGTTTCTTATTTTTACGGAGTTAAGTTTCTTCGACAGTAAAACTGACATAATATTGCTTTATATACAGAAAATTTGTCACCATACATTTGTTAAGTCATAGCAAAATGCCTGTACATAGTAGTTGTTCCACAAATATTGGTTACCTTACTGATAACCAATGTAGTTGAATATTTACTACATTTTCAACATACGATCACGTTTAATCCTCTATTATCTTTATTGTGCTAATGAGAAAACTGTGACTGAGTTTATTTGATTTCCCTAATGCCATATATTTTACAAGGGACAGGGACAGGATTCCAGGCTAAGCCCACATGGCTAGAGAGTCTATGGTCTTAGCTATCATGTGAAGGTGCTTCTTACAAGTTGATATGGTTTAGATTTTTGCTCTCTCCAAATCTCATGTTGAACCGTAATCCCCAGAGTCGGAGGTGAGGCCTTGGGAGGTGTTTGTATCATGGCGGCAGATCCCTAATGAATGGTCTAGTGGCATCCCCTTGGTGGTGAGTGAATTCTCATCCTGAGTTCACATGAGAGCTGGTTGTTTGGAAGTATGTGGAACCTCCCTCCCCTCTTTCCTCCTCTCGCGCCATGTGATAGGCTGGCTCCTCCTTTTCCTTCCGCCTTGATTGTAAGCTCTCTGAGTTCTCACCAGAAGCAGGTGCCAGCACCATGCCTCCTGTACAGCTTGCAGAACTGTGAGGCAATTCAACCTCTTTTCTTTATAAAGTACCCACCTTCAGTCATTTCTTTATAGCTATGGAAGAATGGACTAACACACAAGTTTTTGTCAAACTATCTTAACAGAGGCATTAAAGGTGTGTCTTTTCTTTCATTTGAACTAGTATTGAGCCATGCAAAGCGCTTTAAACTTTAATATAACAGAACTCATGTGAACAAGTGTTTTGTTCTTCACACTAAGAAAGTAAATTGATCCAGAACTAAACTTTTAACTCTAGTCCTGAAAATATCCATGGACAATGGTTATTGAAAACAGAGACTATGTCCTCCTTTAACTTTTTAGGCCTACATAGCTCTGTGTGTTCTTCAAATAGTGGGAGCTTGCTGAACATTGGTTTACATATTTATGTGCTCTGGAGGGATTTGGTAATATTTATTAATGACTGGGTAACTAGCAAACATCTTTATCAGAGTATGTTTCTAGATGTATAGGCAATTTCTGTTACTAATTTGGTAAATCTCATTGCATTTTTTCAAGGAATAATTTCAATATGTACACTTGAAATTCAAATTTCTGAATTAAATGAAAGGCTGGAAACAACAGATGTCAAATGTTTGCATCAAATTATCAACAAAGAACTTCTCTGAGTGATTACTTGCTTTACGTGTTCCAGGAAAACAATAATAAATGCATGTTCAATGTTTACTGAAATTTATATTTAATAATTCCTTTTTATATGTAATCACCTTATCATTGTGTGATCTCTTTCTCTCCCATATCATTTATCATTTATAGAAATTAATCCCCAATTAGTATTATTTTGAAATGACTTCTTATACTGATGCACACTTGCCTAGCTATGGTCTGGTGAGGCTATCTTTAGAAATTGTCAAACAGGGGTGGTTTTGTCACATAGGGAACACTTGAAAATGTCTGGAGACATTTTGTATTGTCATGTTTGGGGAGGGGATTGCTTCTGGCACCTAGGGGATAGAGTCTAGGAAACTGCTAAGTATACTAGAATGCACAGGACAGCCTGTCACAAAAAAGAAAGTCAATAGTGCTAAGGTTGAGAAATCCTGCTATTTTTAACCCTTATATTCAAAGGTGCATATATATCCACTTCACATATTAAGAGAGTTCATGGTTCTCATATATTTTTAAAGGAGTCCCAGATGTTAACAAAAAGTTCAATAAGATATACACAATTTTACTACCAAATTCTCATTGTATTTATTGACATTTATTTAATATCTTTGCATAGTGCTAAGTTAAATCTTTGCACTAAAGAGTTAAAACATTAGGAAAAATATAACAGGCAAAAAATGACATCACAATAAAGCAAGATATTAACGACGGGGAAACAGTATGCTGGGAATATATGTGAGAGTGGATATATGAGAACTTTCAACTTCCTGCTCAATTTTTCTGTAAACTGAAGACTTCTCTAAAAACTAGTCTATTAATTTTAAAAACCATAGTGTGGTGTATACAATAGTAGCAATGAGACAAGCATGGGCCAGACAGGGAGTGATGTTATTGCACTTGAACCAGCACAGTATGAAGGAGAGGGAGTTCCAGGCAGAGAGAAAGGCCCATAGCCATCTCCTATGACATGAATAATTCACCTGAAACGGAAAACCTTCTGTGAAATTTTCACTGGTATAATTAGTAGATACGTTAAGGCAGTGGTTTCTTGGGACCCACACAACCTGCCCTTTCTAATTTCTGCAGTTAGATAGATCTCCTATTGCTTTTTATATATACAGCTGAAGATCCTATAATGTCTTACTTCTATATAGCTCTTTATCTTTGATAACTACTATATTATACATTGTTATTTTATTTTTATTATTCTATCAAGTCTTTTTATTTCTTCTTCTCTCTATGCTTCCACCTCCAACTCCACCATTTGAAATGGTAGTTTGCAATAGTCTAATACTAGAGGTGAATAAAAGAGAATTTCAAAAGACCTCCAAAAAATCCCAGTTATTCTCTTCTTTATCTTCAGTAGATTAATGATGTCTTCTTGAAATTAGTCTTTGGATGATCTTCCCACTGTATACTACCTAAAAAAGACCCAGGGCAAGAAATTTAAATCTGCCAACTTTAGCTTCTAACAAATGCCCTAGTGGACTCTCACATCTTTTGGTTGTTGTTATGTTTAAGATAGACTTTTTCTGTCACTGGGGTATAAACAGTCCTAATTTTAGATTGGAGTTTTCAGATGAAAAGCAGGCAAAGTATGCCGTTGGCCTATGTTTGCTCTGCCCAGAGAAGTAGTTCCTATCCAACCCTTCCCAATGGATTTTAACACTGAAGTTTGGGGAGAAGTACCAGATAGTGATAAGACCCCCCTTCTGCCTTGCATTATCTCCTTCAGACATTGTTAGGGAAATATAATTGAAAACAAAAACTTCTCTCACCCAGCAAACCTCTGTGTAAAGGTAGAAGAGAAAGAATGCAGTTTTATTATTAAATAAGCATTAATCAGAATGTGAAACTCATCATACTCTGCTAATAAGATGGTAAAGACAGTAAGAAACCTCATCTCTTATACAGCCTAGCAAACAGAAGCCATTTTTAAATGTATGTTCTCAAAATGAACAATAGCTAAACCCCAGTAAGAGGACTTGGCCTTACCATTTGTTACACATCATTTATTCTAAATTCACTTGCTAATTAAGATAGTCACTTGGGTTTGCTAATTTCCTTTATCAAACAACAACGACAAAACCTCCTAACTTCATGACAGGAGGAAGTTTTGCAACTTGAAGTCAGGCACAAGATGAAGTTAGGACTCTATCTCCCCAGAAAACTGGGAAACAAACATCCCTAGATTTTTTTTTTAAAGAGGCTTAGTCTTTAAAAACATTCATACATATTTCAAAGGAGTCACAAGTATTTTAAAGTAAATGTCAAAGAATAGATGCTGTGGGACAGGAGTCTCTTTCCCTTTTTACACCAGAGAAAATTAATTTTTCTATTTCAATTTGTATCTACCCTTACAGCATACAGTTCACCTGTGTGTGGTGGTATCCTTTTGAAGGGTTACGTCAAAAGTGTGTGGTATCCGTTTGAGAGGTTATTTTCAACTGGTTCAAAGGTCATTCCAATGCATACACACACACATACACACACACCCACTGATATTTATTTATAATTATCAATCACATACACATTTAACAAATCTTACATCTGTTTATAAAGATTTCTACAAGCTTTGTTATGTTTCTTATCTTCATATACTCTAAGGAATTATTACAAAAATATTTGGAGCAAAGTTTTTATTAAAGTCTCTGAAGAAAAAAAATCTGTTGAAATATATTTCTAAAATTGAAATATAAACCAGAGAGGGGCCAAAATAACTTTAAAAGAAAACTACACTCTGCTCCTATACACAAGTTACTTTAAAGTTTCCTGGGCTGAGCATGGTGGCTCACACCTGTAATCCCAGCACTTTGGGAGGCCTAGGCGGGTGGATCACAAGATTAGGAGTTCAAGACCAGCCTGGTCAATATGATGAAATCTCATCTTTACTAAAAATACAAAAATTAACCAGGTGTGGTGGCACATGCCTAAAATCCCAGCTATTTGGGAGAGTGAGGAAGGATAATCACTTGAACTCAGGAGGCGGACGTTGCAGTAAGCTGAGATCGGGCTGTTGCACTCCAGCCAGGGTGACAAAGCGAGACTCTGTCTCAAAAAAAAAAAAAAAAAAAAAAAAGGATTTTGGTTGTAGTTGTTGCTTGTTTATCAAATGCTTCTCTAAGCAAGTAGCCTTTGAAGTCTTGCTACTCAAAGTGTGGTCCATGGACCAACAGCACTTGTACCATCTGGAAAGCTGATGTTAGAAATGAGGATCTCAGTGTATACTAATCCATTTAATTTGAATCTAATATTTAATAGGGCTTCTACTTACCCTTAAAAGTCCAAACAAAATAGTTACAAAATCATGACTCATCTCTATATACTATATTTAATTTTATGTACCAATGAAAACTGCTCACTCTCTTCTAAAATTAAGAGTCCGAAAATACTGTTAGTTACTGTTTTAATCACTTAGTGATTTATTTTCCAATATACTCATAATCTCATTTTAATATTCTGTGACCTATAAATAACATTTTAACATTAATTACCAACCCCTTATACCCTTAAATAAAATAGAAGGGGAAAGAAGTTAATTGGTTAAAATATAAATACACTGAAGGGAGGAGGGAAAGAGAGAGAGAGAATAGGAAATAAAAGAGATATTATAGCCAAGGACCTTATTCACAGCCTCCTTCCTCAATACCCCTTCTATGTTTCCTTTGTCCTCATTCAGCATCTCAACTGGATGCTGTTCTTAATTTAGTGCAGTGATTCAGACTTTCATTTCTGGGGGATTCTAACCCCTCAATAATCCTGATCTTACAAGTGTACATTTTCTATAATATTTCATTAAATTACCACTGGACAAATACTAGCAAGGACTCCAGAGGATCTCTGGGAGATACAGAGGAAAGTCTATTTGCCTCCACTGTTTAACAGCAACCCTATTTTCCCTGAGCAATCAGATTTATTTACCACATTCTGTTTGTTGTTGGTAAAGTAGCACAAGGAGTCTCAAGCGATCAGGTGCCTATTCATATTCTTATTTAGTGGAATGACATTTACATGCCACAGTAGGGGAATTTCTTTTTTAAGAAATAAAGATCTCCAAATAAGTAGCACCCAAAGACATGGCTATGGAAAGCTAGATTATTTACAATTAGACACTTGTTTCCTAGACTAATGATTGGCTACATAAGAAATAACATCATATGTCGATCACTGTTAAGGAGTGATCACTGTTAAGAGGTATTACTGTGGGGCAACATTTCAATGTCACAAAGTCTAGTTAGTACTAAAACTAAGTCTTTTTAATGAGCCATGCCAAAGTTGCTTCTAGACTAAGGAATACATGCAAAAAGCTGTGAGTATCAGTATATTGTTTCCTATCTTTTTCTATAAAATGCAATTTTAATAAGTAATGTATGAAATACAGGATAATAAATATACTCAGTAACTCCATAACATTTTGATTCTGACAGAAGCATTATAGTCAGAAAAAACAAATTCAAATCACTATTTCAAAGAACTGCCCACTTCTTGGTGGAATGAGACCATTTTAATCAATTCATCATCAGATGGTTTCAAGACGTCCCAGGTTATAGTGACATGTTAGAGTCTCAGCATTGATATTCATCACGTCTTTTGGGTTCTTGATAGTGACTATAGCCAGGTTATTGTTGAAGAAGTAAAATCTTTTTCAGACTTTGGATAATATCTTTTCCTATGAACATGGCTTCTTTGTTTTTGAGTCTCTCAAATACAAATATATTTATCCAACTTTCTTTTGACTTCGGAGTTTTCTCAATCACACTTCTAATCAATGATGGAATGCTGATGCACATTGCTCAGCTTATGACTTGGAATAAGTCATAATGACCTGATTCATGATAAGTAGTTGAGGTCTCATAGTTAGTTAGTGTCCCATTGAGAGCTATTCATTTCCTGTCAGAACCCACTAACAACCTGGTGGATTATTTTGAAAAGGAGGAAATTTCATTTTGATGATGTGTACAGAGTCATCTAAAATCCTAGAGGCCTGCTCTATGATTTTCTTAGTATGTTACCACAGGCAAAAGAATATGTTGAGAGAGTAAAGGGAGAGTCAGAATCCCTTGCATTCTAAAAATCATTGCCAAAGCTACCTATTCAAAGACAAATGAACATAAAGACACATACCCTCAGAGGAATTTTTCTGAGCTCAATTCTCCCCAACTCTGCAAACTATGTTTTTACCACTACCAAAGTATTTATCATGTCAAAATCTAATTTCCTATTTATTTCCCTACAAGCAACATTATATTGGGAGGGCAAAAATTATATCTTTATTTTCGTAAATCATTCATGTCCCCCTGAGTGGCTGGCAGATAGTATATGATGAGAAAACGAATTCATATGTAATTTCTCACCCTATACCCAAGAAAAAGGCCTAAGAGAAAAAAAAAAAGACTAAAGAATTCAGGTAATCCCTGCAGGACTTTAACTGGCCCTGTAATTCTGGTCTCTTTTTCTCACTCCTGGACTTTACATGTAGAATTTGTCCTAGATAAAAGCAAAAAAAAAAAAAAAAAAAAAAACCTTGATGAATTTTACACAAATCATAAATTCTATTTTCTTGTCTCATGTGGCTTTCTGTCTTCCATTCTTTAGGTCTTCTTAAACAAAAAACAACTCTTGATTTTTATGAATTTTGAGAATCCCAGTATGCAGCCACTTGTCAAGTTCTCTGAATGTTTGGGCATTTCGGTATTAATTCTGACAACCAAATTTGCAAGGCTGTGAGTTCATGTTTTTCTTTCAAAAATATGAAAAAAGTAGGCTATGAGACTATGAACTATTGCAATTTTCAAAAGAATAAAAGGTATTGCTTTTTTTTGTTGCGGGTGATAAGAGGGACTTCAACTAAACTTTTTTAAATCTCAAATTCAAATATAAAGGAAACCAATATAAATAAAGCACATGCTGCTGGTGTTAGAAATAAAGACCAAGTGAATATAATAAGTGAGTGTTTCGAATCCCTTTAATTTATGTTAACATATGTCCCTGGCTGAAAGACAAAATGTACCGCCCATGGCTGAGGTACTCAAATTAAAACACAACTAAGCAGCCATGGCTGGGTGAAGGAGGAGTCATGATGGTGTGCTGAGAAAGGCATTGTAAAAGTGTCACAGGACCTCCCTTTCGACAGTCAAGCCAAACAAGTTCCTGTTGTCAGAGCCAAGATAAAATGGTGGCTAGAATACCAAAGTGCACTACCCAACACCTGCCAGACTTCTGGTTTGGGGCTTAAAAACCATCCAATCAGAGCTCGACTGTTTTGACCCATCAGAACTGAACAAATTTGATATGTTTATGTGCATAAAGGGACCTGATTGAGAACCAGAACAAGAACTTTCCCTATTTAAGCCAGACTTTCCCTATGTTCTTCTGGGAGCATACTTTCACTTGTACTGGAAGGCTGTGTCTCCCCAGCCTGCAGATTGATTTTTTTAAGAAAATAAAGCTCTTCCTCTTTCCTCCACAGGTCTCATGATCTTTAGTTAGCATTTAAGTTTCCGGTGAACTACTTGTATCATAGTGCATGATCTATAAATTCAAATAGAGGAATAAAGGGTTTTTCTTTATTATTGTTATTTTTAAGTTTTCAATCGCAGCTAGGAGAGTAGCCATGCCTAGAGAAATCCAAAGCCTGAAGCAAAGCCACCCCACAGCTGAATGTAATCAAGATCAGCTTGCCCCCAGCAATGAGTAATTGAGGGCTTATCATTATATGCCACTGAAATTTTATGGTCATTTTATAAGCAACTTACTTCTCCATGACCAGGTGGACATGATTCATGCTCTGAAACTATGTATGTCCATCTACTTCAAACTGAAGCTGTCATTTAATTTGCATTCCATCAATTGAATCAGATAATAGGATCTATTGTAGCCTGTAAAACTGACAATGTCTCCTTTCTTCAAGTCACATTGACGTAAGAAGAGTTGTATTTTTATAGACAGAAAATATTTTCCCTAATCGCCATCAAAGGAGCCTTGTACACAATCTCTAGGTGAAGAATGACTTTGTAATTGGAGGCATAGAGTAATTGTAAATGATAAGTCACCTATCACTTAAAAGGGAAACTGCAGCACCACCACAAGATAAATGTTTATATTTTAGTTCAGCATATAATTCTCTGTAAAATAGAGTTCAGAATGACTCAAAAGTTAAAGTGATTCATGTGTTTTGTTGATGGATAGGAAAGAAGATGTTTTGAAAAATAGGAAAGAGCCTCTTTCCTAGAATACCTATTATATACGTAAACATGTAATGCACATACATAATGTATATCATTATGAGCTGAATTGTGTCTCACAAAATTCATAACTTAAAACCCTAACTCTCAGTACTTCTGAATGTGACTGTATTCAGAGACAGAACCTTCACAGAGGTGAGTTACTATGAGGGTATAGGGTGGGCCCTAATTCGGTCAGATTAGTGTTCTTATAGAAGAGAGCGTACACAGAGGAGAGATCATGTGAGGACACAGTGAGAAGACAACCATCTGCAAGCGAAGGAGCGAGGCCTCAGAAAAAAACCCACCCTGCCAAGAGCTTGATCTTGGACTAACAGCCTCCAAGACTGTGAGCGAATAAATTTCTGTTTTATAAGCCACTCAAACTGTAGTGTTCTGTTATGTTAACCCCAGCAAACTAATAAATACATATCTATCTATCTATCTATCTATCTATCTATCTATCTAATATATATTATATATACATTTTTAAAATTATTACATTTATTATTACTGATAATATACATATACACATACATGGGAGACATAACAGACAATATGGCATTATTACATGCATACATGCTATGGCTTAATAGATTCACTATCTTCCAGTTGGTTATAATTTTGTTTGGGAAATTTTTCCCACTGACTAATAACTTATCACCTCATAATCCTTTTATAAGTGAAGGTGGTAAATAATACAAATTTTAAATAAAAGTAAGAGAGCTCTGTCACACATTTTTTCAGCTGTATATTTTAATCAGTTCTACAGAAATCAGTTAGATGAAAGACTTACAAATCTCTCTTGGATTATAAAGTAAAAATTTTAAAGTAAAATACTAGAGATATCCATATCTAAAGACATTGTTAAATCAGTTATTAATACATAAGGGCATAATGTGTAGCACTAGTACGAAACAAAAATGATCAAATATTTGTGAGATTTATTTCTTTAACTGTGAGGTTTTAAAAACTTATTTCCTTCATTGGAGAGATAATAAATTTTCCTTAAATATGACACATATTTCTTCATTTTCTTACTAAGTAGCATCAGCTAAAGTTAAGATGATGCAGTCAATTTAATTGTTTTACTGAGACAGGGTCTCAGTCTATTACCCAGGCTGGCATACGGTGGTGCAGTCTCGGTTCAGTGCAGCACTGAAGTTCAAGTGATCCTCTCACTTCAGCTTCCCAAGTAGCTGGGACTACAAGCTCATCATGCCACCATGTCTAGCTAAGATTTTTTTTTTAAAGACAGATCTGACTCTACTCAAGCTGGTCTCAAATCCCAGAGTGCTGGGATTACAAGCATGAACCAACACATACAGCCTTTTTTTTTTTTTTTTTTAATTCCAACAAGGGTCACATTATTGTCAGACTGAAACTTGTTGATCCACGGCAACTCATTTTTTCCCACACAAGACCAAACTTTAATACTTCTGGAACCAAAGATGCACCCTCTGGTAGTACTTGGCAGTAACTAGAAGTATGAGAAATGGCAGGAGTAATGATGGTATGAGTGTTTTTAGTTCTGTCTTAACATTCTTCCTGGTCATAACTTGATATTTTTATTCATCCACAGTAAGTATTTAATAAAAGTTAATGTAATTAGATGCTATGCCAGACACTGGAAGAAATAGAAAATATATCTAACTCGTTGGTCTCTGATATGTATCATGCACATCAAAGCACTTACATAGGAAATACCCAGTGAGTGTTCTATTAACTAGAACATGCTAAGTTGAAATCCATTTTATTACAGCTAAACTTCAGTAATCTTGAGTCAAAAAAGATCAGAGAGATAAGTTTGTGATGAATATTATTTGACTTAGAAAATTGGTTAATCTCGTTATTATAAAAGGGCACTTAAGAAAAGTAGGAAAACATAAGTCTTTTTTTCTTCATTTATAAACCTAATAGAAATCCCTTCCCCCTTGGTACAGTATTTGTACCAACTGAACAAAACTGCATTTTTAAAAAGTTTACATACTGATTATCCAAATGCTAATGGACTATCCTTTATTGAGGAAGCTGTAATTTTTCCTTAAATATGATACATATTTCTGCATTTTCTTACTAAGTGTAAGTATTGTCAGGTAAAGTTAAGATGATGCAGTCAATTTATTTATTTTTGCTTGAGACATCATCTCACTCTATTACCCAGGCTTATATTGGAGCAAATGAGACAAATGGTTTGGACTATTTCTTCACACAGGACAGATACTGAAAATATACTATATTAATTGTTCAGTATGAATCAGACCTTAGCTGACTTAATCACAATATCTTTATGACTTTTGGCAGTTTCCTCATTTGCTCCTTCCACATCTGTAATACCTGCCTCAAAAAAAAATTTGTGAAGAATAAATTATTTAGCTGTCTTGGTCCTGGTAGATTGCCCTTGGAAAGTGGAGGTGCTTTGCTCAAAGAGAGCACATCTAGGACAGTAAATGGTGCAAGCAATTGACATAAAAGCAGAACTTCTAGACAGTAATAGACGTATCTGATTATCCTAGGAGTGGACAGTTGACAATGGAAGAAATGACTTGATGGTATTTTGAAAAATGCGTTTAGTAACTGGAAGGTTCCAAAAAAGGCACAGCAGAGGAGGAACCAAGGAGGAAGAGTAAGGCTGTGCGCCTGACCCCTGGTAGGCATGCAGATGTTTGCTGTCTGTTGGCTGAAGTGGGTAAGGAATGGCCACTCCAATTGTAGTTCACTGAGCGTGCTGACGATTTTTTAGAAGAATTAAGAGACCTACTCAGATGTAAGAAATGAGCCTCTTACTGGGGGAAACAATATGGAAGGACCTACTGTAGGCTTTTAGTCTACTGGCAGAAAGGAAAGCTGCCACTGAGAACCACTCTCTAATGAGGATGGGACTACAGGCATAAACCAATGAAAAGAGAACAAATAATGCATACTTAGAAGATATTTCAGATTTTTATTGTCAATTAAGTGGAAAAAGTTACATTCTGCACACAGAAAATGAGAAGGACAGTGATTGGCTTGGCAAAAAATCTAAAGGTAAAAAGAATAAATATTATTGCAAGAAAATGTGTGAGATTTTCATGTTTACTTCTTTTTCCTTTCCAAGAAAGAATTAAATTTGTCATGTGGAGAATTCGTCTGTAGGACAGAACACTGCCCTGAAATATTCATGTTGATTTCAGAAAAATAAAGTCCTGGGACTTCAAAAACTACATACTTATAAAATATGATATACAATTTCAAATGTTTAACTGAAAAAAAATAAGCTCTACTTAGATGAGCTAAGTCAAATTACATTAAACAATTAATTAAATAAAATTGTTATTGGCTGGGTGCGGTAGCTCTCACCTGTATTCCCAGTACTTTGAGAGGCCTAGGCAGGTGGATTACTTCAAGTCAGTTCAAGACGAGAATGGCCAACATGGTGAAACCCCATCTCTACTAAAAATACAAAACCTAGCTGAGAGTGGTGGCATGCGCCCATAATCCCAGTTACTCGGGAGGCTGAGGCACAAGAATCGCTTGGACTCAGGAGGTGGAAGTTGCAGTGAGCCAAGATTGCACCAGTGCACTCCAGCCTGGGCAACAGAAGGAGACTGTCTCAAAAACAAACAAACAAACAAATCACTGTTATTAATTATACAAATCTTAAAGGATATTAGTGTATACAATATTGGGTGGGTGTTTTCAAATTGATACGAGGTGGTGTATAATAGCACCCCCTCAACACACACACATTTTCTGAAGAAATTAGCGGTAATAAATCCTTTAGCCACAAGATAGAGGGTGAGTTGGCTCCCCAGTGAGCTGGTGAAATAAACAAAATTTGCTAAGTTAAATCTAATTATTATCTGACATATTTTTGGATGGGAAGGGGCATTGGCAATTGGGATATCATTTAGCTAGGAGGAGATATATTTACTGAGTTGACAATACTTTTATGAAATTTATAAAAACTTTTCTTATTTGCATTTGATCAAAGTTTAACCTTAACAGTACAAAACTATCATAGTTTGGGGAAATTTTATTAAAGTTGGAATAAAATAGCTAATAGATGTTGTTACATTCTTGGAATTTGTGGGTTAAAATTTAGAAAACTTTTATTTTGATACATTTTAAATAGGCGTGGTAGATCTAGTTAACATACTTTGAACAATAAACTAGAGAAAAATTTAAGTCTAATCAACACACTTCTCAGAGTAAAAGGAACTATTTATTGATGATCCTAATTTTAATGAAGAAAATGTTTTATCACTAAAGCAGTTTTTGTAATTTAAATTTTAGAAATAATAAGTATTATTTGCACTCAAAGAGAAATGAGGTTTAAATAAGGTGATTAAAATGAAAGATTTACTTTTATTTAACTATCTATGTTTTCCATGAAAGTGTTTGCGATTTTGATAAGGGCAACTGAATGTTTTTTGGAAAGCTATTGTTAGATATCTGATACGCTGAATTTCACCAGGGCTATGTTTGTCTTGTTCAGTCAGTAGGAGGAGATATATAATATCTATATGCCTACTGTTAATATAGAATGAGTTGTTCAATTTTAGTTTTAATTATTTTTATGACTTGAATCTTAGGTCACAGCTAATAGATGGATAGTTGGGCTTGAAAAAATATATAAGCTCTAATTACTTGGGTAAGCATGTCCCAATCACATTTTTTTTGTTTGTTTGTTTTGAAATTTTTAAATTATCTATTCAAAACTAAGTTCAGGAAAAAGACATTAATTAATTTGAACTTTTATTAGAAACTTGCTAGGGACATTCTAAATCTCTATTATAGGCTTTTTCTAGGCTACTTTATCATCTCATGAAACCAAGAAGTTTGGTCTGTGGCTTTCATGATCAAGGGCATATTTTTTGTACTTGAGAAGCATGGAATAAACCCCTTTTGGTACAGGAAATGGATTATAGCCTGAAATAGCCACAGTTAAATCCAGAAGAGGGGATTTCAAATAAGGGATGTTTAGAAGATGCTAGAAGAAATGGAAATGAGAAAGAGAATAAATAATGGAATTTGCAATGGAGCCGTGGAACATTTTGCTCATGTGGAAAGAGAAGTGCTAGTACAGAATTTTCAATATCCTAAAGCCATTAAGTCATTAAGTCATTATCTCGGCTTTTTCTTTCCTTTTAATTGATCTATACTAAATGTATGGGGGCTTCAAAATGTGATGTTGGATGATTGATAAAAACTTTGTACAGCATTTATTCCTCCATGGGAGAAAGTTGTGTTTTTATTTTCTGTGATGTTTTTCCTTCTCAGGTTATCTGTCTTCTCATGTGTGCATAATGCTAAAGTGGAGCCACCAGTTCTAAATACTATGCAGTCAATTTTAAAACTGTGAGCCAGAGTTAAGGGCCAAAAAAAAAAAAAGAATCTAAAATCACCCTTCTGTTTCAGTGCTTTTGAAATACTGTGTGCTTTACCTTTAGGTAATTGTGATTCATTTCAGACTTCTCTGAAGACTGTTGGAAATTGTGTAGGTTCCATTGTAAAAGTATTAGACTAATGGCAGAAAAGAAATATTTGCATATATGAAAATAAAATACTTGATCCCTTTCATGTGGCAGGTACATAATTAATAGAGGTAACTAACTGAGAGAATAAATTAATGAAAAGTGAAGAAGTATTATAGGTTGTGAAGAATTATGGCTCAGGAAATATTAGAAATCTTATACATAGTTTTTGAAATATATTTTGAGGTCATCATAGTATGTTGTGATAAAGAAGAACCATATGTATATTGAAGGAAATAGATAATAGCTTAAGAGAATCTGATGTACTTTGTTTAAAAGATAAGTTGTGAAATAAATAGGAATTGGCTTGGAATCGCAAAAAGTTATGTCTTTTAAAAAAGGAGAGATTAGATATAGAAAAACTAAATGAATAAACATGAAATAGAACAATTGATTTTTTAACCTCAATTTACAGAATATGTGGCTCCAAATTTCACCTAGGGCAAAGTTCTGCATACTAACATTTTTATACATTTACTAAAACCATTCTAATTGCATGACTTTATTCTAATCTTTATTAATGGTAAAAATATTCAGTAATTATATTATTGAACCATAAATTTACCAAAAATAGGCCAGGCGCAGTGGCTCATGCCTGTAATCCCAGCACTTTGGGAAGCCAAGGCAGGCGGATCATGAGGTCAGGAGATCCAGACCATCTTGGCTAACATGGTGAAACCCCGTCTCTACTAAAAATACAGGAAAAGAAAAATAGCTGGGCGTGGTAGCGGGCTCCTGTAGTCCCAGCTACTCAGGAGGCTGAGGCAGGAGAATGGCGTGAATCCGGGAGGCAGAGCTTGCAGTGAACCCAGATCGCACCACTGCACTCCAGCCTGGGTGATAGAGTGAGTGAGACTCCAACTCAAAAAAAAAAAAAAAAAAAAAAAAATTACCAAAAATATCTAACTAGATAGTTTTGGATTTTTCCTTCTATGTAATGACTAAAACGCTGTTAGAATATGCTAGGTATTGCTATCTTCAGTTGAGATTAAACCAAGTAACTTGTCTAAAAATAACATTTCAGGTAAGGGATAGGACAAAAATTAAGGAATATATGACCCTAAATTAATGTTCTTCCTATTCTAAAAGGCCTCCTAGCATTCAGTCAGAGAGAGGAAATACACTTCAAATATATACACTATTTTTATCTTATTAATGAATATGAGAGGGGGGTAGATAGAAAGTGAGGTGGTTGGGGTTGTATTTTAGGCTGATTACGGAGAGTCCTCTCTGATAAAGGGATGAAGGGATAAAATAAGAGATCTAAGTAGGGTAAGCAAACCTTCTCTGATTATAGAAAGGGTAAAGAGAGGAGCAATCCAGGCAAGAGAAGAAATATAAATGCCCTAAGGTAGAAGCTTAAGTAATGTGTTCGGCTGTGTGCAAAGACGCCAACATGGCTGGAACTCAGTTGTTAAGGAGGACATGAATTTAGAGATGTTGCCAGCACCAGGTCATCTAGGGACTTGTAGGTCACAGTAATTGTAAGAGGAAATAAGGGAATTTAGAACATGGGATAAGTTGGCCAGAATTGCATTTAAAAGTTTCATTTTGGCAGCAGTGTGTAAAAAAATTCTTTGCGAGTGTCAAAAAAGTGAAAACACCAGAATCAATCAGCTACCACAATGGTTTAAGGACTAGTGGGGAAGTGGTGGGAATTGGTCAGATTTGGGACATATTTTCAAGATAGTGCCACTAGGAATCGCTAGTGGAGACTGGAGGGAAATTTTATTAAAAAGAGAGATGTCAAGACTTTTGGCTTGAGCTATTGGGAAAATTAAGGAAGAGTGGTCATGAAAACTTGTAGTATGTAAAGTGTACAATACCTGCTCAAAAACCAAATGAAAGTAGTAGTTCAAGAGGTTGAAGCAGAAAAAAAAGTTACATTATACCAACATGTCAATGATATTCAAATGTATGGGGCTGGATTACATCACTGTTGGCATAAGAGTCATGGACAAGTGACGAGGTACTCAACGCTGGAGACTCCAAACTTGAAAAGTAAAAAAATATGAAGAGGATACACAAAAAGAGCCTGAAAAAAAAGAAAAACTTGTTGTTGTTGTTGTTGTTGTTGTTAAAGGCAGGACTTCATGGTGTCCCAGGGGTCAAGTGAAGGAAATGTTTTAAGAAAGAGTAATCAGTTATCTTAAATGTTAGTGCCATAAAATTCTGAATAATTATTAACCATTGGATTTGGTGATGTAGAGCTCAGTGGTGTTAGAATGAAATTTTAATGGAGTAGTGGAGAGAAAAATGTTTGAGGCAGGTTTAGAATAAAAAAGATGCAGTGGTAATACAGAGCAATGGTAAATCTTGTAGGAGCTTTGTGGAGATGAGGGATAGGGAAATAAAGTAAAAGTTAGAGGGGGAAATATATCTAAAAGAAAAGTTGTTTGCTATCATAGGATTATTACAACATGACTGTATGACAATGAAAAAATATAAAAGAGAACAATTCTGATGAAATTAAAAAAAAAAAAGAGGAGTAGGAAATAACCTGAATGAAATTCTTACACAGGTAAGAGGGGTGCTAGTCAATGCATAAGTATATAGGTCTCTTAATTTAGTTTTTTTTTTTTTCAGAAAGCAGAGCATGAGACAAAAGTATGGCTGCATATAGTTTATTTAGAAATGTTTCCTGGAAGAAGAAGTAAGTGAGCAGGTAGAATGGGATAGAAAAAAGGAAAAGCCAATAACAGTTGCACCATTGAGGATGTGCTTTTCAAAGAGATCAGATAAAAATACAGAATCTATTTAGAATTTTCTATTTGCTCACTTTACTCCACTTTAATCCACTGCCTTTCATATCCGCTATTTAAGGGTCATCTCTAGGGGTGTTCGTGATGATCATCATCATGATGATGATTATAATGATTGTATGTACTGAGTTTAACACACCCTAGGGAACATGACTGATGAATTAATTCAATCCCTGATATAAAATGGATTTTCCTTCTAAAAGTTATAAATAATTACTATGAAACTGTAGAATTATCAACTCTAATTATTCACTGAGAACATTGAGCAGGGTAGGAGAAGAGACATTTTTATTTGTTGAGGATGCTCACAGGGGCACTACATGTTTGTCCACTAAGAGAAACCTTTTCGGCCGGGCGCGGTGGCTCACTCCTGTAATCCCAGCACTTTGGGAGGCAGAGGCGGGCGGATCACAAGGTCAGGAGATCGAGACCACGGTGAAACCCCGTCTCTACTAAAAATACAAAAAATTAGCCGGGCGCGGTAGTGGGCGCCTGTAGTCCCAGCTACTCGGGAGGCTGAGGCAGGAGAATGGCGTGAACCCGGGAGGCGGAGCTTGCAGTGAGCCGAGATCGCGCCACTGCACTCCAGCCTGGGCTGGGCGACAGAGCGAGACTCCGTCTCAAAAAAAAAAAAAAAAAAAAAAAAAAAAAAAGAGAAACCTTTTCTTCTGTACGTCTCTGTTGAAACTAACTTAGAAACAGGCTTGTCTCTAAATACACTTTACACAAAAGATAAAGCCCATAGAGTTTCATATGTAATAGGAGACATTTCAAATTGTTAGTGTAAGAAGTGTATTTATGGTCCTGTGTGGGAGTCTAATAATGCCTATTACCTATGGTAGATGCGCATGGATATTGACTCATTCTGAATTAGTTAGCACCATTAGTCATAGGATTTCACAATATGTCAGAGTATTTGCTTTTGTCTTCACTTTTACTGACGTACAAGCAGGTTAAGTGACTTGCCAATGATCGTCAAACATGTTGGAGAAGAAGCCAAGAATAGATTCTTAAGATTCTGACTCCAAGTTATTTATTTCACTGTACTTATTGACTTTACCTTCTGCTTAGCCATTTGTTGGGCACATTTACAATAAATTTAATGAAAAATGGCATTCCAATTTTTTTAAAAAAACTTTACCTTATACTTCTGGCAGAATGAAAACAGACTAAGTTTGCAAGGCAAATGCAAATTTTTGACGAAAGTCTCCTTTTAACAACTTGGATCATTCATATAATTTCTTAAAGTCTCAGTTTCTACATCTGCAAAATCAATACAGTAGTTTGTTAGATACCTTTTAACTCCTATGTTCTATTTTTCAAGCAGAAGATAACTGAAGATTTGGTCATTTTAACTTCATTTGTGAGGTTTGTGTCGTTACCATTTGGGTTTCTAATCAAATATTCCCCTCATCTATTATGAGGAATCTTAAAAGTGCACATTCTTAGGACTCAGCCATCACAAGGCTCCACTAGGAAGTCCATTGTTATCTCTTCCTCCTAGAGCGTCAGCTAATTGAGCTTTCTTAGAGTCTAATAGTATCTTTCCATTACTTCTAGAAATATACATGTCTGTGGAAATCTCAGGTCCACTTTCAGAATTAAATCTCATGAAAGAGCTTGCCTGTTTTTGTTCCCTGATATATATATTGTTCGCTAACATATAATATATATAAATACATGTATGTGTATATGTATACATATATGTATATATACATATGTATATGTATGTATATATGTATACATATATGTATATATACATATGTATATGTATGTATATATGTATACATATATGTATATATACATATGTATATGTATGTATATATGTATATGTACGTATATATGTATACATATATACGTGTGTGTGTGTGTGTTTCTGGTGACTGGAAGTGTCTAGCACATAGTAACAAAAACAACTTGTATGAATTTATTAGACACGAAAAGAGCTATAACTCTGCCCTATACAGTCTCAGAGACACCATTGGTATAATGCCCATGATAAAAACACAAGACACATAATAAAATGATTAGATAATACTAAATATTTCTTAACATCTCACCTCCACTTCAAGGCCCAATTCCCAGAAATTATTTGCTTTATTTTTTGTATGTTTTTAGTTCCTATAAATGTTGCCCACACAATTCTAATGAAAATATGTGTACCTCTATTTTTGATCTTATCAGTCTCTGCTCTGAAAGACTAGGAAATTGGTTTACCAACCTGATCTGTACATCTGAATGCTTTATGAACTTGTTTCTTGTATTAGCAAAATTCTGATTGTCTCTACTTATTCTTAAATGTCTATATCTTGCTATTCCAAATCTAAATAGATTTTTTCTTATCTTTGCTTCTTAAAATGAGGAAATTAGATGCTGCCTTTATTTACTTCTAGCTCTCTACACCCAAACTATTCCTTGCTAAGTCATTTTGATACAGACAGGAGGCTGAAAAATATGGGGTAGAAGAGGATGGTCCCCAGCAAAGGCCCCACCCTCAAGCCTGGAAAACTGCAGCCCTAAAAGGGAACAGGCATTCCTGTTTTTGCACCCAGATATTGCCTTTTCCAAGACCACTCTGGCTTGCCATGCTCCTGTCTTGTGCCCATATAAACCCCAAGCTCCACCAGCAGAGTGACAGAGAGGTATGGCAAAGAAGGAGAGAAGAGAAGGAGTGTCTGAACATTGAGAGAAATTCAGCTGGGGATGTTTGGAGAGGAGATTGGCTGGGGGAGAGCTGAACTCAAGGGCAAGATCAGAACATCTTCCCACTCCATCCCCTTTCCAGCTCCCCATTCATCCCACCGAAAGCTACCTCTGTCACTCAATATAATCCCTGCATTCATCATCCTTCAAGTCTGTGTGACCTGATTTTCCCTGGATGCTGGACAAGGATCCAGGTACCAAGAGGTCAGGGTGTAAAAGGCTGTCACCCTGACTCTCCACTGAGCTGGTTAATATTTAGCCATCCACAGATGGCAAAGTTAAAAGAGAATTGTAACACTCCTAGATACTGCCATGGGGCCCAAGCCAAAATGCACTTGCCTCAGCTCACCTGTGTACTCCCCTTCCCATAAGGAGTTTGAGCATGCAGCAGCCAAGTAAACAATGACTCCCTTCATGAGGGTTCCCCTGAAAGGGCCAAGGGAATTCTCCCATTTTGTCTGTGGTCTCACTCAGGATCCAGCACACAGATGAGTACAGATGTGGAACTGTTGAATCTACCTCTTTTCCAAGACCTTGCCTTTCTTCTCTTTCTTTTGAGTGAAAGGAATATTGGCTCTGTTTCTCTTCATGGGGGGTTAGCCATCATATGGAATCAGGACAAGGCCCTAGGTCAGCTGAAGGCATCTGGCTGAAGCCATTCCTGACTGTGCTGGATCACCCCCGGACTGGCTCCTAGTTCCCAACCACAGGTGGGCATTGGCCAAGATCCCCAGATCTTGCTATGGTATCTCTTCTTTTTTCACAGTTTGAAATGGCTTCTATTTCTTCCTTTATAATGTTAAGGGTTTTGCTACAGACAGCAACAATAATATTAAGTAGAATGAGCATTTGGCCCAGCCATCAGAGGTGCAATTCAAAATAACATTGTGTCTGTTTGTTTTTAGACGTATGACACCAAACCTCACCCCAATGGTCACAGGAGTGTGTGTAGACAGGCACATTTCAGACTTAATCTAAACAGACCCATGCAGTCCCTGAAATACTTCTTTGTCCCAAATTTGATTCCAGGCTTCAGGTTGAGGCCTTAGAAAGGAAAACCAGATCTAAGGAATCCAAAGTCACTAACGGGCACAATGTAAATTCCTGCTGATTAAACCCTTGCTTCATGGAAGGAGACCATGCCCCATGACATGGATGAGGCTCAGGAAACTCAAAGATTGTCAACAGCAGGGGAAGTAGGGCATATGTGGATAGGAACAGACACTCCCAGCCCCTAGGGACCCTTGTTAACCTGGGTGAAAGCCACTTTGGCACCCATGGGTGGCGTCTGCCAAGGTCTCCCAGACTTGGGGACAAAAAGATGGAAGAGAGAGGGGGGATGCCCACTTCCTCTCCACCACACCCTGAGTTATCACAGAAAGAAAGAAGGGAAATCAAGGACACCTTTACTCCTTTACTACCCTGTCTTTCAGAATGGACAACTGGCTATCTTCACCATCCCCAGTTTATCTCCTCTGGAGTGTATCCTGAACCACTAAGACTGTTTTGACCCTCAGACTCTGGAGGAAAAATGCCTCATAGCCAGCTGCACAAAGGTTTGGCCATATTATAACAGACTAGGTTGGCCTCAGGAAGGAATCATTTATTTTGATACCATCCAGAAGTTGGACCTTTTCTGTAGGCAAGAAGACAGATGGTCTGAGGCCCAATATGTCCTGGCTTTCTATACCTTGCAGGGCAATCCAGACCTTTGTCAACAGTGCAGGATTGACTCAGCCTTCCTGTTTGCCATCTCAGGAGAGACTGCAAGCAGCAATCCCAGGGAGCTAAAGAAATGAATCGGGCCAGACATGGTGGCTCACTTCTGTAATCCCAGCACTTTGGGAGGCTGAGGTGGGTGGATCACCTGAGGTCAAGAGTTCGAGACCAGCCTGGCCAACATGGCGAAACCCTGTCTCTACTAAAAATATAAAAACTAGTCAAGCTTGGTAGTAGGCACCTATAATCCCAGCTACTTGGGAGGCTGAGGCAAGAGAATTGCTTGAACCCAGGACACGGAGGTTGCAGCAGTGAGTCAACATTGTGCCACTGTACTCCAGCCTCGGTGAGAGAGTGAAACTCTGTCTCAAAAAAAAAAAAAAAAGAAGGAAAAAAGAAAAGAAAAGAAATGAATCCCAGAGGCACCCCCAGCAGAGAAGCTAGCTCCCTCCAGCCCCACTCCTCCAGGTCCACCCTGACCTCCTTATCCAGCTTCACTCTCTCACTTTTCCCATCTTGGAAGTCCTCGCCATAGGCAAGCCACAGTTTCAATCTTGCCACTTGAACAGATACCTGGTGAGTCTGGCCTCAGTAGGGTCCAGGTCTCCTTTTCTCTATAGGACTTAAAGCAATTTAAGGGGGATTTTGGCAAGTTTTCAGATGACCCTTACAGATACATAGAAGCTTTCCAGAATTTAACGCAGATACTTGAACTTTCTAGGAAAGACATTATGTTACTTTTTGTGTGTGTGTGACAGAGTCTCACCCTGTCACCAGGCTGGAGTGCAGTGATGCGATCTCAGCTCACTGCAACCTCCACCTTCTGAATTCAAGTGATTCTTCTGCCTTAGCCTCCAAGTAGCTGGGACTACAGGTATGTGCTACCAAGTTGGGCTAATTTTTGTATTTTTACTAGAGATGGAGTTTCACCACATTGGCCAGACTGGTCTCAAAATCCTGACCTCATGATCCACCCACCTGAGCCTCCCAAAGTGCTGGGATTACAGGCATGAGCCATCACGCCTGGCCGACATTATGTTACTTTTGAATCAGACGTTGATGAACACTGAGAATCAGGCTAAATTGCAAGCAGCAGATAAATTTGGGTATGAGTTTTTTATCACATATATCATCAGGAATGGGTGATCCTTATCCAACTGGAAGAGATACAGTACCAGTGAATGACTCTGGATGGGATCCCAGCAACAAGATTGGGCACTGGAAGAGGAGACACTTTCAGGTGTTCATAATGGAGAGTTTACATACGACTAGGACCAAGCCTCTCAGTTACACCAAGTTATCCATGATAGACCAGGAATGTGATGAGAATCCCACTGCCTTTCTGGAAAGGTCAAGAGGGGCCTTGGTAAAGCACATCTCTCTATCTCCTGATTCTGTCAAGGGACACCTAATCCTGGAGGATAAATTTATTATTCAGACAGCACCTGATATCAGGAGGAAGTCAAAGAAACAGGCCCTGGGACTGGATAGTACATTAGAGGACCTCCTGAAAGTGGCTACCTTGATCTTCTCCAACAGAGATGGGGAGACACACGAGAAAGAGACAGAAGCTTTGATGGCCATCATACAAGCCCATAAACCCCATAATTCTCAGGGTGCACCTAATAACTGCTACAGATGTGGCAAGAACAATTATCTCTCTTCTAAAATTTAACTGCTCCCATAGAAGGTTTAATTTCTTTCCACAGGATGAAACATCTTGGGGTACAAGTT
This sequence comes from Macaca nemestrina, assembly GCF_043159975.1. Lineage (NCBI taxonomy): Eukaryota > Metazoa > Chordata > Mammalia > Primates > Cercopithecidae > Macaca > Macaca nemestrina. The sequence goes on from NC_092134.1 coordinate 59,001,147, forward strand.
GTTAGTATATTTACTTCTTATTTCTGTAATCTTTGTCACTAGATTCTTTTCTTGTATAATACATGTTTAACCCAAGCATACTTAACCTTATAAAGCTTGGGTTTTTTTTTTTGTTTGTTTGTTTGTTTTTTCTCTCACCTAGAAGCTATCAAACTCCAAATGGTTAGTCAACTGGAGTCTCAGATGATGGCTCCCTTTTGCTGGGGACCCGTAGATAAGATCTGGGAGTAATCTGACTGCCATTTTCCCCAAAACAATGCCCCCTGTCAGCAGCTAAAATTGGTTGTTGTTCATATTCTAATGTGCCTCTTTAGAGGCAAACAATGATACAGACAGGAGGCAGGGAAATACTGGGTAGAAGAGAGAGGTTCCACAGCAAAGGCCCCACCCTCAAGCCTGGAAACCTGCAGCCCTAAATAAGAACAGGTATTCCTGTTTTTGTGGCCAAATGTTGCCTTTTCCAAGACCACTCTGGCCTGCCATGCCCCTATCCTGTGCCCATATAAACCCCAAGCTCCACTGGCAGAGCAGCAGAGTGGTACAGCAGATAAATAGAGAAGAGAAGACGCATCCGAACATGAAGAGGAGTTCGAGCTGGGAGCAGTGGCACATGCCTGTAATTCCAGTAGTTTGGGAGGCCAAAGTGGGTGGATCACTTGAGGTCAGGAGTTCGAGACCAGCCTAACTAACATGGTGAAACCATGTCTACTAAAAATACAAAAATTAGCCAGGTGTGGTGGCAGGTGCCTGTAATTTCAGCTACTTGGGAGGCTGAGGCAGGAGAACCACTTGAATCTGGGAGGTGAAAGTTGCAATGAGCTGAGTTCACACCATTACACTCCAAACTGAGCAACAAGAGCAAAACCTCTATCTCAAAAAGAGAGAGAGAGAAAAAAAAAAGAAAAAAAAAAGGAGCTTGGCTGGGGACAGAGAGGAGATCATCCACAAGATGGCCAAACTCCAGGAGAAGACAATCTTCCCACTCCATCCCCTTTCCAGCTCCCCATCCATCCCACTGAGAGACACCTCCATCACTCAGTAAAATCCCTGCATTCACCATCCTTCAAGTTTGTGTGACCTGATTCTTCCTGGATGCTGGACAAGGACCCAGGCACCAAGAGGGTAGGGTGTGAAAGATTGTCACCCTTACTCTCCACTGAGATGGTTAATATTTAGCCATTTAGTTTTGTGGACAGCAAAGCTAAAAGAACATTGCAACACTTCTAGACACTGCAGCGGGGCTGGAGCCAGAAAGTGCCCGCCCTGGCTAACCTGTGTGGTGTTCTCTCGTAAAGGGTTTGCGCGCATAGCAGCCGAGTAAATGAGCCACCTGCTTCGTGAGGGGTCCCACAAAGGGGACAAGGGAATTCTGTCATCTCAATTTGTTTTTTGGTGTGAAGATATGCCTGCTCTTTGTTGCAACAGCTCCGTTCCACCTTTATGAATGTTTCTATTGCAATGAGATCTGGTTACATTCTGCAAATGGGGGTCATTAATAGGAAATGGAAGGGATAAGTTTTATTTTTCTGCTTCTGGTAGTAAACATGGTATATCTTTTTCCAATCTTTTAACTTTCCTGCTTTTTGTATTTAAAGTGTTTTTTTTTTTCTTATTGATAGCATATATTTGGATATTGCTTTTTATGCCATCTGACAAATTTGGCTTCTAACTACAGTATTTAGTCCACTTATATTTAACATAATTATTGATAAAATTAAGATTTAACCATCCTCTTCCCTTTTTATTTAGTTTTGTCTCATAAAATAAGTGTTCTAATTTCTCTAAAAAATGTGTAGAATTGGTATTATTTCTTATGTTTTTGGTAGAATATACCAATAAATCCTTCTAGGCCTGATGTTGAAATTGTAAAGGAATTTTTAATTAAAAATGTAATTTCTCTAATGTATTTAGTACTATTCATACTTTGTGTATTTTAAAGCCCACTTTGTCAGTTTATGTCTTCTAAGGAATTGGTCTATTTCATCGAAGTTGTTAAATTTATTGCCATTAAGTTGTTTATAATGTTTCCTTTTACTGGCTATAGTATCTATGTTATCCTTTATTGACTATAGAATGTATAGTGATTTTTTTTTTCCCTTTATTTCAAATATCAGTCATTTTCTTTCCCTCTGGTCAGTCTACCATAAGTTTTATCAATATTACTGATCTTTTTTAACTGCTTTTGGTTTAATTGATATTCTTTATTAATTTCCTATTTTTTATTATACTAATCCTTGATTTTATGTTTATTATTTCTTGCATTCAACTTAATTTGCATTTAATATTTTCTTCCATTCTCAGCTTTTTTGGGTGAAAACTTAAGCCATGGATTTGAGATATTTCTATTTTTCTTATATAACATGTAAATCTATACATTTTACTGAAAGCACTCAGTTTTGTGTATCCTACAATTTTTATTTCTGGCTAGGAATGCTGGCTGGCTCATGTCTGTAATCCCAGAATTTTGGGAGGCCAAGGAAGGAGGATTGCTTGAGCCCCAGAGTTAAAGACCAGCCTAGGTAAAATAATGAGAACTCATCTCTACAAAAAATTAAAAATTAGCCAGTAGTCATGGTTCCTGCCTTTGGTACTGACTACTGGGGAGGCTGAGGCAGGAGCATCACTTGAGCATGGGAGGTCAAGGCAGCAGTGAACTGTAATCATGCCACTGCCCTCCAGCCTAGGTGATAGAGCGAGACTCTGTCTCAAATATATTTTATATATATATTAATTAATTTATTTATTTATTTATTTATTTTATATATTTCTTGTGCTTTCAGTTTCACTCAGATTAAAATGGCTTATACTTTCCATTGCAAGTTTTTTGTTAATCCAGTTTCATTTAGGTTGTGTTTAATTTCAAGATAGGAATTTCCAGATAGCTTTACTGATTTCTGGTTTATTTAATGTATTGATTTATAGTTTAATGTCCTAGTCAAAGGACATACTTTGGACTTTTTTTAACAGAGAATTTGAAAACATTGGATACTCAGCTATTACTGGGTGACATGTTCTATAAATATGAATTAGATCAATTTTCTTTTTAATGTCCTTTTAGTGTTCTATATTTTCACTGATTTTCTGTCTTTTTGTTAAATCTAAAACCAATAGAAGCATGAATGAAGAAAACTTAAATAATAACTTCCCCTCTCATCTCCTTCTGATATTCCAAGTACACATATTTAAGTCAGTTGGTGACCTAAGTTGTAAGGTGACTGCAGTTGTTACATTGGTCACTGCAGCTTCATTCATTTTTATCCATTCTTTTTTTCCACCGTGCTTTATTGTGAATATTTTCTATTTCTACATCCTTATGTAGAGTGAGCCTATGTTCTGCAGTATCTAAGCTGCTTTCAAGTCCATTCTGTGAATTTTCATCTTGGATGTTGTACTTTCCATCTATTAGAAAGTTATTTAGGCCTTTTTCATAACTTCCATTTTTCTTTTCAATACGTTCATCTTTTCCTTTAAATACTTTTACCTAATGATAACAGATATTTCAGTGTCCTTGTCTGCTAACTCTATTTTCTTCCTTCTTTTTAGATGTGATTTTATTAACAAAATTTTTGTCACATTTTCCTGATTCTTGCTATGGCTAGCATTCTTAAATTGTATTCTGAACATTATGACTCCGTGTCTGGACATCATTTTCTTCCTTTAAACAACGTTGAGCTTTGGATCGATAGGGAATTAAATTACTAGTGATTCTATTTGTTACTTTTGAAACATGTTTTTAATATTCATTTGGTTGATTTGGGGTAGCTTTTATTAAGTCCACAGTTTGTTTCCTCTACTAGGGTGTGTCTTTCTGTGGTCTGTACTGAATGTCCTTTATGGTTAATAAGAACTCTTGTCTCTGGTTAATTGAAATTTGAATCGTTTGACTGTATGGAGTGTGGTTCAGCTCACAGCTTTCTGGTTGCTCTGCCTTGTGGAGTTTCACCCCATGCATGTGCAATTTAGTACAGTCATTCATCATTTAACAATGGGGATACATTCTGAGATGTGTATCATTAGGTGACTTTATCATTGTGTGAACATCATAGTGTGCTTACACAAAACTATATGGAACAGACTACTATACACCTAGGCTAGGTGGTGTAGCCTATTGCTACTAGCTTACAAACCTGTACAGCATGTTACTGTACTGAATACTGTAGGTGATTTCAATACAGTGGTATTTCCATATGTAAACATAGAAAAGGAACAGTAAAAATATGATATTATAATTTTATGGGACCACCATTTTAAGTGCCATCCACTGTGGACCAAAATACAGTACATACCAGTAGTTGTGATGGTTAATTTTATGCGTCAAATTGGTTTGAATAGAGTACTCAGTTATTTAATCAAACACTAATAAGTGTTGTTGTGAAGGTGTTTTGTAGATGTGGTTAACATCTACAATCAGTTGATTTTAAGATTACTCTTGATAATGTGGGTGAGCCCCATCCAATCAAATTGAAGGCCTCAAGAGTAAAAACTGATGTTTTCTGGAGAAGAAAAGATTCTACCCCATGACTGTAGCACCAACAACTACTTGAGATTTCCGTCTGCCAGTCAATTCCTTAAAATCTCTCTCTCTTGCTCTCTCTCATTGGCTCTGTTTTATTAGAGAAGTCTGACTAATTCAGTAGTCAAAAAGACCACTTTATTGTCTTTATTGTCACAGGGATAAGGAATGGAAATTTCTGAAACTTTTTAAAAAGTAGTGCTATTCAGCTCCTTCTTTCTGGAATTTAGCTCTTCAAATTTCAAGTGCCACAAAATCTGTGAAATCCAATCTCTGGCTTCTCAATTTAACAAGATGGCACTCTCTACTTAGCCTTTTCCTTCCTGATCTTTGTTTTGTAATGTGCACCAGGCAGAATTTGGAGGAAGTCATAGGGTTTACATCGTTTGTTTCTTTTCTTTCACTGATCACAGTTCCACACTGCCAGTTGTCTAATGACTGAAAGCAGCTGTTTCATATATTATGTCTAGTTTGTCCAGTTGTTTATGATACGAAGTTGAATTCAGTCCTTCTTACTCCATTGTGGTCAGAAGTTTGTCTCTTCATCATTAATAAGGCAAGAGCTCAATCAACTAAGAATCTCCATTTTAAAATGAAAAAAAAATATATTTTGTTAGGAAACAAATATTTATTGTTCTGTTTTCAACAAACTAGAGAGAGAAAAATTTTATATAAATGCACTTTCCCTCATATGTTTGCATTGCAATTTATTTTCACACTGAAGTAGCCTTCCATTTTGATATGAGCTAGTGTGTAATCAATCTTTTCTGTCTTCTTTTGCTATCTTGATAGGGAGTCTGAATAAAACCTGGTCCACTGAAAGGTCACAATCTATTATTTGTTTAATACGTTATTTTGTATGTGCTCAGAACCATGATCTTTGGGCATTCTTGACAAATGTATGTAATAGACCTCTCATCCCTACATTGTGACTTGGGCTGGTCACAACAAATTTTATAAATTTCTTTTATTGCTTTGGGGCATCAGCTCACCATACGTTGAAAAAAAAAGATCCTTTCTGAGCCTAACGTTATAATTCCCATTCCCTTCTCTTCTTACCACTTTTCTGGGCTAACGAGTTTATTCAGAACTTTTCCTCCTGTGTTCACATGCTGCTGCTCTTTTTCTTCTTTTATTGATTCATTTCAGGTCTAGTATAACTGGAAAATTACTCTTTTCACAGCATTACATTTTTGTATTATTTTCCATTTCAGTAAGTATATGATGGATATAAGACTTAGTTTCCTTTCCTATATAATAATGATTGAGTTGCACATAATGAACAAATAGAAAATGGTTTATTTGAAATAGCCTAATGGAAGCACTTTTCCTTGTTTAAAATACACAGTATCTTCTATTTTTATGTCTATTTGATGCTATTTCTCAACTCTCAATTTAGCTTTCCCTGGTGGGAGTCATCATTACTTGCTCTTGGCAAGCAGAAAGATTGCAACATAGTCATTTAGTTTCTCCCATTTCCTTTATCCCATATTTTTTTAAGTCACCCCTGTAATGAGATGGTCGTAAAGCTATTTCGTTTGCATTCTCCAGTTCCATTTTTTTTTTCTCTTCTGAAGTATTATCCTATGTACCTTGTACTCTATTTGAATCCCAGGTTAAAACTTTGTGCGTTAGCCATATGTATTCTCTCAGTCATGACCAGAGTAGCTGTGTTTTGACCAATATTTATACATCCTGAAGAGTGTAGTTATTGTATGACCCTGATTTGTGTCATATTAATATCTATCATAATTACGTTAATATTATTAGAAAATAAAATCAATTGATGGGATTTAATGTCTTCATTATTTGTTGCATTACTTTTAGTTTTATGGTTGAAGACACTCAAAGAACATTACTCAAAAAATTTGTTATTTTATTTTGCTTCCTTAGCACTTAGGGTGGTGAAAATGTCTAGTCAATAAATAGTATTTGTGTGAAATCAATGGAGTCATTTAAAGCATTTTCAAATGTATGTTGGAAATGGTATGTTGTGATTTTAACGTATCATCATATTAAGAAATAAATATTTCATATTTGGAATCATGCTAGTCTCATTTTTTTCTTTGTCACACAAAATTTCAGTTGGCTGACAATCATTTGAATATAGAATCTGAAATCATCTTCTCCCTGAAACTCTGCCACTGTTAAACTGAAGACTTTTACATATATTGGCTAAAATAAATACTTCTCTCTCTAGGTAAGTTTATTTTCATCAACTGATTTTTTTCTTTTTTATTGTCTAATTTAATTTACTATGATTAGGTAAAAATCTGTGAAGACATGGGGATCAATGTTATCATCTTTTTAAAGTTTGGAATATCCATTTTAGCTCACTTAAAATAAAACTACCTAATTCATAAAATATAGCACTCTATTATTTCCTACTCCCAATTCTGTAACAAGAGATTTGGATACTTCTCGTTTAAAGCTTGCCATCATTGTGTTATTTTTATAATATTTAAAAGTATTTGGTAAAAACTGATTTTGATACTGTTTACGTAGCATTATCTGAAACTATACATTGTTTAAACAGTCAAGATTCAGTTTTTGTTCTTAATGCTGCTTTTAAGAGCATTTTTTCAATGTTAAAATAAAAGTTTTCTTATATTCTTTTTATTCGTAAAGATGATAATAGCACAGGTGTATAAGTAAACTTAACCTGAAAATATAAAATATCTAAAAAACTGTTAGATTAGTCAAAGTTTTAAGAGAAATGTACATATTATATTCCTTGATTATCTTTAGGTACACCAAAATAGGGAGCCTCCACTTAGCCCTTAAAATGCTATGATTATTCCTCACCTGTCGTGTCACCTCTGACTTCCATCATCTCTTATAAATTATATGTACTAAATATTAACAGCAAATTCAGGGACCTATGGACCTTTGACTGGTATTTATGTATTACTTTTAATTTTTATGTGACTATTTTTACAGTTAGATACCTAAGGTCATCATCTCCTTGAGCACACTCTTTTTGTCACACACTTACTTTCTAACCTACCTTTGTCTGATGTTGTTTCAATTGGTACCAATATTGATCTTATTTTATAGCTTAACAATGAAACACTACAGTTTATTACATGTCTAGATTTTTGAATCATGTCATTTATAAAGAGTTCATATCTTCTTACTGATACTACATGTCTTTATTTGAAGGTGGGTTATATTTTTCTTGTTAAATAATTTTTTTTCGCTTGTTAAATTATTTGGGATGAACACATGGCAGACACAATCAGATAGTTGAGCTTAACTTTAATCTGCTACTACTTCTGTAAATTTAAACACACATTTAAACATTCCTGGCCTCTTGCATTGATAAAATAAATTGGGAGACTGGATTGTCTACCAATTTTAGCTTTCGGTTTCTATAACCTGGTTTCTATTTCACATATTCTATTAGATAGAAATTGTGCAGAAGCAATGTTGGTCGTATGAGAAAGGATTAATCTAGGCTAGACAGATTATCATTGGCAGAGGAGTAAAATGGAGCATAGTGGTATAAACCAGTAATAGATGTGTTGCTTTTCCACCCTGGGTCATTGATGTTATACAGATTATATGTGCTTACACCTTATCTCTACCCCAAGTTTCTCCACCGTTTAGGTCATGCAGAAGAGATTATTCAACAAGCTGGCCTTTTGTTCTTTGGGAAACTTTAGTCTTATAGACTTTCCTATCAACTTTTTCTATGACCGTAGTCACACTCTAGAGCACCAGTCTTTAATAGTGTTTAACCTTGGAAATTGTGACAAACATTTGTCTCCCCAAACAGTCTCTAAACTTTTCATTTTTCTTCTCAGCTACTATTACAGAAAACGTTCTTCCCCTTATATATTGTTTTCTTCCGTATTATCTTTTTTGGATATCCTCCTGACCTCAACTATATGCCTAAATTCTCCAGTGAAACACAGTCTCCAATCTTTCATTTTCCCTCTCAGTTACTACTACAGCAAATGTTCTTCCCCTGGTATCTTGTTTTCTTTCATAATATCTTATTGGGATTTCCCCCTTACCCCAAATATATGCCTACATTCTCCAGTGAAACTCAAAACCTGGAAGTATGTAATGTGAGCCTTCTTAATGTCTGTATTCAGATTGCTGAGCCTTAATGGATGCATACCGAACCACCAGGCAGATCAATAGAAGTGTTCATTTATAATCACTAGCATCAGTGCCCCTGTGATGACTTGTGCAATCAATGACTTAAAATAACTTTTACAGCTTTGTAAAACTGTCCATTATTCTCATCACATTCAACACCATTAGTTGAAAGTCACAATTTCTCTTCAGACAGAAAAGAGGAAATGTAAGAAAGAAATTAGTTCAGATTCCCATTACTAATCTACAAACCAGTATATATTTTTACGCCTTCTCTATTCTTTCCTTTCTGCCACAATACTGGAATTGTCACTCTTCCTTTCTAAAAATTAAGTGTTTAAATTTTTCTTTAGATTATTTTATTCCTCCTCCCTTTCGATCTAGTATCTTCAGCTTTTAAAATGGGATTAGCTCTGCTCATCTATATTTATACATATTATAAACATTCCAATACGACAAAAAAGGCCTCTATTTATGATATCTACAACTTCAGATAGGCTTTTATGTTCTTCTTTCTTCAGGCTAATTTTCTGAAACCTTTGTTTCTATTTAATTGTCTGCCATTTGCACATCTACCATTCAACTGAAACCACCCTGCTAAATGGCTCTAATGACCTCCAGGTCACTCTGATGCAGTGGCCACTTCTCAGTCTTCTTGTGTAGGCTGTCACTATCTTTCTGAATAAATGATACTCTCATTGACACAATATCTTCTCTTTAAATTTGATCCCACTTTCTTCAAGTATTTTTCCTACTTTTAAAATTCCTTCCATTGGTTTATACGTGTGTACCATCTTTCACCACCGAATTTCCTCATGCCTTCTTTCCCAACTCTGTTTTCAATTTACCCTATCTTTCATGTTTTACCATGTCTTGCCAAAGCTAGGAAGTATGTATTTCTAGTATGTACCCTTTTGAGCTTCAACTGTGTCTTCCTGTCTATCTGATCGATCGATCTATCTATCTATCTATCTATCTATCTATCTATCTATCTATCTATCTATCTATCTATCTGTCTTTACCTATCCATCCATTCATCAATATAATTTATACTGTACATGCAAAAAGTTTATTATGCTGGAGTTTCTCTGAAATTCCCAGAGGTGTAAAAGGAATTCTTTTAAGGTAGCACTCTTGTTCTCTTTCTAACCTCTCAATTACTCCTTGCCATAAGAAAAGAGAGTTATCTGATCAGTGATATTTGAAGAAAGAACACATCATGCTTAGTTCAGTTTTTTTCCTTTTATTGTGGCAACTTTTTCAGTATGCTATTTTTCATTTAATCTTAAGGTATATTCAATTGTTCCAATCAGGAAGATAAAAGTTGATTTCATCTTTTTCCTCACTCTCTTTATCCCTAGATGGCCAGTTAACCCTCCGCTTCCCCAAACTGTCACTGTCATCCTTCTATGTCTGCTTTCCCATCTCTCTTTTCTGACTTCTATACTGGTATCATAATTGGTGTTCCCTCATCACTTCTTGCATCCTGTAGAGCTCTAATTGATCTTCTAAAATGTATAGTTTTGTCATATTATTATTTTTAAAAAGTCTTCCAATGCTTATATTTAGACATAGAAAAGAGCCTAAATTTCTTTATCTGGTTTAAAATTGGTATACAACCGGGTCCCTATAATTGCCTCACCGGCCACCTGTAAGATTGTTCTTTAAGAATTCGTGGTAAGATCCTTCTCTTAATTATTCAATGTGTCATGTATTTTTAATAACTCAGAATTTTTATGCACCATTTTTCTTTCTCTCTGGAACAATATTTACCTTCTAAGTCTGTAACTGTTCACTCACATAATGTCTATCTTTTTTTTCAAATTTCAGATCTCAGATTAACAACCAATTATTATGGAAGTTCTTTATTGATCACTAAAATGGGTTAGGCATACCTGTTGTAAGTTTATCTCTTTCTGTATATGTCACATAACAGTAATTAGAAATCTAAATTACTTGTTTGTAATGACTTGGACAATGTTTGTCTTTCTTACTAGACCATAAGCTCATGAGGGCAAGGACTATCTGTTTTTCAATGCCATGCTGAGTATATCAAGATGCTCAGTAGGTATTTACTTACTAAATGAGTGGCTAACAAACAAATAGGAATTTTACATATAAGAGAAAGGTGATAACAGATAGTATGAAAATAAGGATTATTATTTTTGTACCTGGTAAAATATAAAAAAGAGAGAAATTATGAACACCAATTGGCTTGAAATAACATAAAATTTTGTTTTGTGACTACTGCAGTGTTTCAATGATGTAAAATCATTATTACATTTTTCAGAATACCAAAATTATGAAGATGAATATAACAATAATATACTATCCTAGGATATAACAAAACAAATATCTGAAAGACCGTCTTTCAATATAATACCTATTATGTGTATTATATAAAGGTAAACATTTGTAATTGCTCTGAAAACTAAGGAAAAACAAAATGCAAATTATAACACTTCTTTATATTTATTTCGAAGCATTTATAATATCAACATAAGTATCAATTTTCACCTTAGTTTCTATTGTCAGTATACAAAAGCCTTGATATATTTCACTGTTGTGAAAGGCAACAATGGAGATGCCATTTTTTGTTAATCCACTCAGGTAGAACATTTCTAAATAAAACAGATTAAAATAGAATATTTTGGCCATCCTCCCTACCTTATTTTCTATCTTTTCTTATACTTTCCTAATACTTTCTTACCTTATGAGTAATCATTACTAGTACTATTAATATTGTTACTATTATTAATCATATATATTATTGAACACCATACACACACACACACATATATACCAGTGCTTTTTTTTTTTTTTTTTTTTAACTGAAACTTAAGGATTGGATCCTGTGGCACTATTATTACTCATTGTTTATACATGAGAGAAGGGCAACACAGTAAAGACTGTGTAATTTGCTCATGATCTCAGCCAGTAGAGGCAGCACTTGTTTGCAAACTCACTAGCATGCCTGCAGATGATAGTGGGCACAGAAACCAGCCATTGCTGCAGCAGCTCTGTTAGGACTGACTCTTGAAATGGGACTAGAGCGGATAATACCATATTCAGGATTATAGTGATTTGAGGATTACAAAATAATGCTAATAGAGCTGCTATAGCAACAGCTTGTCTCTGTGTCATAGAAAGAGCACTTCACTTGGAACCTGACAGACCCAAGCACAGAGTAAAAATCTATCCTACCTTGTGTGTTTTCAAGAAAGCCATTGGGTTTTTCTAAGGATTAGTCTCCCTATCTGACAAGAAGGATTAGGCATATCAAATTTATCTCAGTTCAAAGCTTCATTTTAAAGAAAGAAAAAATAATGAATATAAAGGTTTCTTGTGGCTCACGATAAAATTGGAGCCATATTAAGGTCTAATTCATTTACATTAACATTTTGTTGTTAAAATGCAGAGGAAGAGCTAGGCAACACCTATTTTGAGACTTACAGTCTTGGGACTGTTAATTACTCCTTTAATCTCAATTTCATTGTCTGCAAAATGGACATACAAATTACTAATCCCATAAGCTATTTTAGGTTTTAGTATGATGACAAGTGCATGGTGTGAGGCATGTTTTAACTCCTCCATAAATGTGAGTTCTCTAATGCCTTCTTTCACTGCTCTGGGATTCGGTGAGCCAACACTATGATTCTTGGCTTTTTTAAATGTTTGTTTAGAGTTTTACCAGTTCCTTTCTGTCCTTTAGACCTTGGATCCTAAACTCAATTCAGGAGTATCCTTTGGAACTCTGGTCCTAAACAAAACTAAACTGTATTTGCAAAATTACAATTTTCTCTTTTTCAGTTTTGTCGTAATCACACTGGACTGGCCTTTTAACATGGCTCTCACTACTTTGTTCTTACTGGTTAAACAGCTTTGGTTTAACAGTTCTCTTTCGGATTGTGATTGAACCCTGAATTTTTGCCCACTTGCTAGGGGCTTTGCATTGCTCTTTTGTTTGTGTATAAATATGCCACTTTAAAATAGTTTTGTAGAAAATTAATTTTATTTGCAACTTGTGCGTGGTACTGACAGAGTACAATACTTCATTACTCTGTTTATGTAATGTAAGTATTTAGAGTGCCACAAGATATCATTTTCTAAAATTGCCATTGACCTAGCTTGTCTACTAATTTAGTTCTTTTAATATGGGGAAAAGCTGATATGCTTCCTTTCCACTTTATCCTTCAGCTTTTACAATGGTAGCTCCAAAAGAGGCAAGCTTGGATGGAGAAGTGCCATTTTCTGGAAGGGTGTCATGTACTCTTCTCTGTATATTCCAGGTTTCAGTTCCTTATCCGATATGTGGATGCGGGTCTCCCCACCTGTGGCTTGTCTTTTCATCTTCCTAACAGGATCTCTGCAAAGCACATCTTTTAATTTTGAGGAAGTTCAGTTTATGAGTTTTTTTCTCTCATGGCATGTATTTTTGATGTCAAGGGAAGAACTGTTTGCCTAGCCTTACACCCCAGAAATTTTCTATTTATGAGTTCTCTATTCTGTTCCATGGACATATGTGTCTATCTCTCTGCCATCATGCACTGTCTTGGTTACTTTTGCTACACAATAAGACTTAACATCAGCTAGAGTGATTCAGACCACCTTGTTCTTCTTTGCCAAGATTGTTTACAGTCTTTTTTCAGTTGCAAAAGTCATATGAAGGCACACTTGGAAAGTTTTTAAAATGATACCAGATTCATGTGTTTCTTGGTAGTATTATTTGATAACTTTTAGAGAAAAACTCTTCCTTTTCAATCACAAAAGAGGGTATATATTGGTTCCCCAAATGTGCGTATTCCCTAATGAGCTTAAGACTAATGCTTCTAGCTACCCATAATGGCCCAATAGTTTAATGCTATACATGTTTTAAATGAAAAGGCTTAAAGCAAAATGTGGCTCTGGGTAGAATTCTTCTTATATTGTCATAGTAGATACTGACAGGATCCTATTGCTTTTCTTCCATTACAGCAACTCAAGATGGCTGCAGGCCTAATCTTTGGTGTCATAGGACTGGAGAGAAGCTTGGAGAAACTTCAAAAAAGCAGCCCAGGCTTTTGTGAAGAATTACTCCCAGATAGTTACAAAGAGAATTAGCTCTATTTTCACATGTTTAGTTTCTCTAGTGTCAGAAAGGCTCACGTTAAGCTGATATTGTTCACACAATTTTGGAGATAAAGTGATTAAGCAGAAATGCCCACAAGCTATCACTTCCAGGACTGTAGAAAATATTCTACACAGGAAATTCTGGTGCTAGGAAATCAGGCATCTGTCTCCAGTTGATTCCAAGCTGGAAATGTTTCTTACAGCCTAAGGGAGTTCAAAATGACCCTGTACTGATCCATATTCTGAATTTTTTGGCAGGGAGGTTGCTTCATCAAGGGATGCTGCATCCCAAAGTAGGCAGCATTTTGTACAGTGGACACTGAAGGAAAGCAGCAACTTCTACAAAAATAATTTTGGAATATATTTTGAAAAAATAATTGTTTCAATAAATTCCAAATGTATCCCTTCTGCTATATCATTTGGTTTAACAAACAGCATATAAAAACACAAGGGAATATGCATTAGAACAAAAAATAGTGTAAAAGTGATATTAAGAAACTTAATTATTAATTATTTTTGCTAAGTAATTTGCAGATAGAAAGAGACTTGAGGATGTATCAGGTGGACCCACATTACCCAATAGAGAATATTGGTGGAAAAGATATCAATGAAGTAGAATGTCACTGACGTTTACTGTTTTACCACCCCAAATCCTCCCTTCACCATTTTGTTTAGGGAGATTTTGCTCCCTTCACCCAAATCGTGGAGCCTAATGGAGTCTCACAATGCCCTTTCTCCTTCCACAGGAGTGACTATGTGACCCAGTTAGGTCAAACCTAGACTCTCAACCATTAGCCAGAGTAGTTGTTCTAATACAAGATCGTGTCCCAAGCCGGGTTGATCAGATTGATTTTATAAGACTTCTAGCTGGGACTTACAGGTTAGTATCTGAATATTTGGAGGGGCTTGGAGACAGTATGCCAGACACTAGGGACAGTAAGGCTTAGAAAATGACAGATACAGAGCGAGACAAGATTCTTTGAACTGATTTTTTCCTGAGTTAAGTCCTAGCTTGCTTTTTCTTTAGGTGGAGTTGGTTGACAGCATTTTTCAAATCTAACTTTCTTGCTGACATTCTTTCTACTTTTTCTATCAGTTTTTGAGAGTTGAATTCTCTATATTTAATTGTGGATTTGTCTCTTTGTTCTTTCATTTTTATCAGTTATGCTTCAAGTAGTTAGGTATTCTGTAATTAGGTTCATACACATTTTGAGTTGTTATGTCTTTTGGTGAATTGACTTTTGCATCATCAGGTCACGCCCATCACTGGTACTTCTGGTTCTAAAGTCTACTTTTTCAGACATCCATATGGCCATGCTAGTTTTCTTTTTGATTTAGCACCTATATATAGCAAGTACAACTTAAGTATAGTTCCTAAAACAATAACTTTCTCTAGTTCATGTAAGAATCCTAATGCTTATAGGAGTATTCTTCTGAATTGATGAGAAAAATATTATTTGAAAACAAAAAATGCCCTTGAAAAATATTTTAAGTAGATGGAGATTTGTTAAAGGGTATATATGGTTCATAGAATCATGGCAGGCACTGAGGAAATAGTTTATGGGTTGAATGTCCAAGAACAGTTTCTATAACCACACAATATAACTGGCTCTCAAAGATAGCCAGTGCCTCTGGCATGAACAGGAAAATGCAGGATCAAAGAACCATGGATATGGGGTCTGAGCCATTCAACCTCAGCATCAAAATAGATGAGCTATACTTTACCACCCCCATAGGTAGCTTACTTTTAAAGCTTCACACATGTGATGATTGGTAAAAATCAAACAATAACCAGAAATATATGCATTTAAACTAAAATATGTATGAGTTTTTTTTTGCTTTTTGCTTTATTTTGTTCTTGTTCTTAGCTATCTATGCTTACTGAAAAGAGATATGTGCTAGAAAGGGGTGGGAATGATTATGCCAAGCCAATTTACAGTTTCTGATACATTTACTGGGCTAAGATAAGTTAAAGATTAAAGAAATTATTACAGATTCAAAGGATAAGAGAAACTACGAGTATAAATACATATATGCATATGTATGTATATGTCTACATATATGTTTGTTGAATATTGTAAAGTGGTCTATTTTCTGTTACACTTTGAAATGAGAATATCAGAGATTCATGGAAACATTTTTCAAAAGAAAGTGTAAGTGTTGGCCAGGTACGGTGGCTCACACCTCTAATCCCAGCACTTTGGGAAGGCAAGGCGGGAGGATCACTTGAGGT
Organism: Macaca nemestrina; assembly: GCF_043159975.1. Classification (NCBI taxonomy): domain Eukaryota; kingdom Metazoa; phylum Chordata; class Mammalia; order Primates; family Cercopithecidae; genus Macaca; species Macaca nemestrina. The sequence goes on from NC_092134.1 coordinate 59,017,106, forward strand.
AAAGAGTTCGAGACCAAGCTGGCCAACATGGTGAAACCCCATCTCTACTGAAAATATAAAAATTAGCTGGGTGTGGTGGCAGGTGCCTCTAATTCCAGCTACTAGGGAGGCTGAGGCATGAGAATCGCTTGAACCTGGGAGGCAGAGGTTGCAGTGAGCTGAGATCATGCCACTGCACTCCAGCCTGGCCCAAAAAGCAAGACTCTGTCTCAAAAAAGAAAAAAAAAAGAAAGAAAGAAAAAAAGAAAAGAAATTATAAGTATTTCTGACTATTTATTCAGTTCAGTTAGCCCTGTTTGAATCCCATAGAATCTCTCTATTTTCTACTTTTAGTTTTCTTATTCTAGTAGACAGATGTTAAACTTTATTTTTTGTTTGTCACGTCTCCACTTTTATCATTGTATTCCCTTATTCTTTTGTACTATATTTTGAACTAATTCCTACACTGAATTTTACAGCCATTTAATTCACTACTCAGAAGTGTCTATACAGAAATTCACCTGAGCCAATTAAGGTTTTTATTACTATAACTATTTTTATTATTATCATTAGCTTTTACTTTCATCTAGCAAGCTTTAAAATCCTACATGGTTAGCTTGATTATTTATAGATACACTATATTCTAACATGTCTGAAAATATCAATTACATTTAGTCATTTTATTGGCTTTCCTCAAATACTTGGTCATTTCTGTTTGTATACTTGTATCGCTTAACCTGGTTTTGATATTTGAAAGGACTCACTATTCTCCACAAACTATAATCACATAGGATTTTATTTAAAGACAAAGATGCAATAGAGTAAAACAGGGTGCAGGTAGGTATTAGAGATTAAAAAGACATTCCACAATGACGTCCTTCAAAAAAAATTTTTTTAAAACACATTCATGGACCATGCTGAGTCTCTGACTTTAGCTGCCATGATCTAAGCAGAAATCTTGGACTAGTGGGTGCTCCTCCAAAAACAAATCACTATCCCTTTAAATAATCAAACCATATTTGTCAAATAAGTTTGGCCAGTTGCAAAGCAGCTGTAAAGAAATTGGTCCTGTGGGTCACCAGGGAAGTGTCAGACCTTAAACGTTGCATCATAAATCCCATGGCTCTCATCTTGCCAAGAGTCAAAAACCAGACATTCAGAAGTCCCAAGATAAAAAGACTGAGCTTTCCTAGTCCAGCTGTTAATCAACTCTGGTTCTACCTCACTAACATTTTATATTGAAAGGCTTTATCCTGTCTGTGCCTGTCATATCATCTTACGACAGTTTGTCTCTGGATCTTATAGAGGAAATATGGAAATGGGCTATCAGGATGTGGGTTTCAGTGCTAGTGTTCTGGGTATAGGGCTTTCCATTGTTTTCTGTTCTCTGATATGGAGAGTACTGCTCAGTTTCTTATATTCAATAACACACATACAATTCTCTTATTTGAAAGCAAACATTTCAGTAATCAGTATTTTTCTCAAGAAGCAGGGATGCAAGCTAGAGTCAAGAATGGTTGAGATTGGGGTGAAGTTAATCCATCTGGCCAATACTACTGTGGTAACATTAAATAACATTGTTGGTCCCTCTCTAACTGATGTACTAATACAAGCTCATGTCCCAAGCTGGGATGATCAGACTGATTTTCTAAGACTTCCAGCTGAGACTAACAGGTTAGTATCTGAATTTTGGAGCTGCTTGGAGACAGTATGCCAGACTCTTAGGGACAGTAAGGCTCAGAAAATGGCAGATACAGAAACAAGATTCACCTCATAGTTCACAGTTTGTAACTCTCATAAAGTTTCCCAACTTTGCATTAATGAGCCCTCTCATTAACATATTATATCTATTGTTATTTCTTTTTGAGACAAGCTCCTACTCTGTTGCCTAGGCTAGAATGCAATGGAACAATCAAGGCTAACTGCAGCCTTGACCTCCCAGACTCAAGCAATCCTCCCACCTAAGCCTCCCAAGTGGCTGGGACCACAGGCACGTGCCATCACACCCAGCTACTTTTTAACTTTGTATTTTTTGTAGACACAGGGTCTTGCTATGTTGCCCAGTGTGGTCTCAAACTCCTGAGCTCAAGCTGTCCTCCTATCTTGATCTCCTAAAGTGCTGAGACTACAGGCATGAGCCACTGTTCTCAAAGAATGAACAGACTTCAAAATACATTTTTTTTCTTCTTACTTCAAGAATGCTGAAAATTCTAGTTTGCCTACCATAACATTTTTATCTGTTTTTATTTGCCATGCTCCTTCCTGCATATGGAATTTATATTTCCTGTTGTCTTTACCTTGAATACTTCTTTTTCTGCCTTTTTCACCTTGCTATAGCCCTGTAATTATTCATATCTTCCATGGAAAACATCCTCTGATTCATAACTCTAATAAGTTAGTTTCCTCTCTTAGATTTTCATACAGGACTTGAATTTGACCTTCTTGGATTTCTGACCATTGTTTTAATCAGCTATAGGATTTGTAAAGCTTCTTGAATCTGTGATTTAATGTATTTTGTCAGTTTTAGAAAATTCTTAAGTACTACCTCAACTATAGCTTCTTTCTCCTCTTTTTTTTTTCTTTTGGAGAGATTTCAGTTACAATTACTTGAGATCTTTTATGGTTTTCCACTGCCCTAGTACATTCCTTTTGCTATTTTCCATCTCCTTTTCAATCTTTGCTTCAATCTCAACATTTTAAAGTTACCTAAGTTCCTGATTATCAATGTGCTTCTCTAATCTGTCATTGAATCCACCTGTTTCAGATATTATATTGTTCACTAATAAACATTTTATTTTAGCATCATTTCAGATTTACAGAAAAATAGTGAAGATACTATGGAGAGTCCACATATACTTCGTATTCATTTTCCCATCATTAATATCTAATATTAATATGGTACTTTTATTATAATTAGTGAGCCAATATTGATAAATTGCTTTTAACTAATGTCCACAATTTTTTCAAATTTCTTCAGTTCTTAATCCTTTTTCTGTTTCATAATTTCAACCATAATAACATATTACATTTAGTTGTCATGAGTCCTTAGGCTACTCCTGACTGTGGAAGTTTCTCATACTTCCCTTGTTTTTGATTATCTTGACAGTATTGAGGAGTACTTATCAGCTGTTTGGCAGAATATCCTTAAATTAGAATGTATATGAAGTTTTTCTCATGACTAAACCGAGGCCGTATGTTTTTAAGAATATGACCACAAAGTTAATGTGACATTCTCATCACATTATCCCAAGGTTAATATCTTCAATTTGACTCAGCACTGTTGATGTTAATCTTGATTAACTGGCTGAGGCAGAGTTTGATAGGTTCCTCCATTCATTGTAAAACTAATCTTTCTTCCTCCCTTTCCATGTTATACTCCATGAAAGAAAATGAAAACATGCAGCCTACACTTGAGAACTGCAAAGTGTTCATGCATGTCAGCAAGGGTGGAGTATCTACAGGATTTATTTGGAATTATTCCATGTGATAGATTTGTCTCTTCTCTTTCATATATTTATCTATTCAATGATTTATTGATTCCTCTATTGGTTCACATATATTTATTTTATACATTTGTTAAAACCCAGTGCTACTTTATTTTATCACTCAAATTGTTCCAATAGTGGCCATTGCAAGCTCCTTCATTTTGTTCCTATGTCTTCTGACATACTCTTATCATCGTGTGTGCATGCTTTTGCTTTTTTTTTTTTTTTTTAACATATTCTTATACTCTAATATTACAAGATGTTCCAGGCTTACCTTGTATGTGACCTGAGCCAGTCCTATAAACAGCTATTTCTCCAGGGGTCTGGTTCTGGTCCCTTTTTATTGAATAATAGTATTAGAAACCTAGATCTGAGAGTCAGGTTTCCTTGTTGCTACGGGACTCCCATTGGTTCTAGCTTTACCACAAGGAGATATATGTCTGAATACTATCCCATGTATTTAAAAATTTATATCTCCATGTTTTTAATATTTAACCATCTGTAGGGATATTAATCTAAACATGAGTTTACACCAATGCCTCCAGATCTTACCTGTTATCACGTAGATCATTGTTGCCTCCTTCCCTTGCTTATTTAAAATCTCCAAATCTAACTGTAAGAATTCCAGCTACCAACATCTGCCATCAACCTTATGTAATTGTTCAGTTATACTGTTTATGTATAGTGGTTTAAGAATGGTTAATTAACTTACCCTTGTAGAAGCTACTTTATCAACTGGAGCAGTTATGTAGTTACTTTTTGCTGTTATTCTTACAAATTCCACTCATTTCAACAGTTATTTGAGTTATCACCTTATTACCCTAACCCTTGAAGGAGTTTGTTTTATGCATTTGTAATTCATTTATATTATTTGTCATTTTCTGAATTCTCTGCTGGAATCTCCTGATCTCCTACATTATATTTGATAAAATTTGCATATATTAAGGTAATTTTTCCTATTATAAGTTTCTATAGACTTTGACAAGTGCTTAGTGTCTAGTCCTCAATGTCATAGTATCAGCCCAGTACTCAACATTACAATATTGTATATAAAAATGTCACTTGGATAAAAAAAAAAAAAAGCCCCTGTATTTTACCAACTGAACAACTACCTTCCTACAACCCTGGAAAATTTATTTGTTTTCTGTCTTTACATAGTTTTGCCTTTTTCAGAATGTTATATACATTGCAATCATATAATATGTAACTACTTTAAAGTGCCTTCTTCCAAGTAGCAATAGGCATTTAAGATTTATCTATGTCTTTTTGTGACTTAATGGCTCACCTTTTTTTTTTTTTTTTTTTTTTTTTTTTTTTTTACCACTGAATAGATTCCATTTAATAAATATATTGCAGCTTATTTATCTATTGAAACATCCTTGTTGCCTCTACCTTTTGGTGATTATCAATGCTATAAATGCTATAAACATTTATAATGCTATAAAAAGGTAATTTGTGTGGATTTTAAAAATCAGTTAGGTAAACACCTAGCAGCATGATTGCTAGATCTTTTGGAAAATATATGTTTAGCTTTGCAAGAAATTGCCAAACTGTCTTCAAAATGTCACAACAGTTGGCATTGTCAGGTTTGCTTTTTTGTTTATTTTGTTTTATTTATATTTTAGGATTTTAGGATCTCTTTGTCATTTTAATTTGCAATTCTCTAATAATAAATGGTATTGGACATTTTTTTATTTACTTAACGTATCTGTAGATTGTCTTGGTCCAGTGTCTGATATTCAGATATTTTGCCCATCTTTAAGTGGGCTGTTCACTTTCTTGTTGAGTTTTAAAAGTCCATTATATATTTTAGATACAAGTCCCTCATCAGATATGTGCTTTGCCAATATTTTCTTGCAGTTTGTGGCTTATCTTTCCATTCCTTCAATAGTGTCATTAGCAGAGCAAAAGTTTATAATTTTGATAGCTAAAATTGTGAATTGTGCTGCTAATGTTGTATTTAAAAACCCATAATCAAACCCAAGTCATGCACATTTTTGTTTTCTTCAAGAAATTTTATAATTTGTATTTTACATTTAGCTCTATTATCAATTTTGAGTTAATTTTAGTGAAAAGTGTAAGATATTTAAGTTCATATAGATGATATAGCTTAGATGCTTGTCTCCTCCAAATCTCATGCTGAAATGTGATCTCCATGTTAGAGTGGGGCCTGGTTGGAGGTGTTTTGATCAGCTTGATCATGAACAGCTTGAACATGATCAGCTTGGTGCTGTCCTCATGGTAATGAGTGAGTTCACACTCTATCAGTTTACAAGAGAACTGGTTGTTTAAAGGAGCCTAGCACTTTCTCCATTCTCTCTTCTTATCCCCTTTCTCTCCATGTGACTCTCTTGTTCCCCTTTGCCTTCTTCCATAATTGCAAGCTTCCCAAGGCCCTCACCAGAAGCAGATGCCGATGCTATGCTTCATGTACACCCTGCAGAACCATGAACCAAAGAAACCACTTTTCTTTATATTACTACCCAGGATCAGGTATTCCATTATAGCAACACAAACAGACTAATGCAATGGGAATCCAATTGCTTCAGCCTGATTTGTCGTAAAGACTATAATTTCTCAATTGAATTGCTTTTGCTTCTTTGTCAAAGATAAATTGACCATATTTGTTTACCTGTATTTTGGGGCTTTATCCTGTTCTCTCGATCTGTGTTTATATTCTTACCCCAACACCACATTTTCTTGATTATTGTAGCCTCATAGTAAGTCTTGAAGTTAGATTGTGTCAGAATGCCAACTTTTGCCTTACCTTAATACATTACGTGTCAAAAGAGTTTGTATTGGGTTGTTCAGGTCAACCTCCAGGCCAGTAGGTGGCACTCACAGATAAGATCTGACTGTCGGTGGCTGCAGCATGGTTTATGCCTGATCTTCATTTATGGAGGGAAGCACTCCAGGGCCTCAGACAATGGGCTTGTTCACAGAACACAGCCTGGGAGAAGGGATGAAGCTAAATAGAGCTGTATCAAACAAACCTGCTGCCCTGGGGTCCACTAATAGCAGGTTCAAGCACCAACCCCGATGGGGGTAGCAGGGAAGTCATTGGGACCTTGATGAAATGTGCTGAGGTCCCTGAATAGAGTCAGGAGAGAAGGATGGGACTGTCTCATTGCTGTGGCCTTGGCAGGCAGGAATGTGATCTGTTTCTCTGTCATATGCCCATCCTGGTGCTTGGGATATTCAGCTTGGTTAAACACTGCTGCTTACTTCCAATCTGCAATGTGGTACAGAGTCATAGGAGATGCCTGCTCCATGGCTCACCACCAAACCTCTGTGTGGTCTGGAGCACAGTGTAAAGTCTCTCCCAACAACACCAAATACAGCTGTACAGCTCTCCTGGTCTCCATGGCAGGAAAGCAACTTCATGCATAGATGGGGAGGGACCTCACCTTTTGGGCAAGCTGGGGCCAGAAGTTCATGCTGCTGTGGGCACCCAGCCACACTTCACATTCCCAGACAGCCTGCCCTCTAGTTTGCCTGTGTCAGCTTCCCATGGAAGAAGAAATGGCAACCTTTGCAGTGGTGAGTGGAGAGGGAGGAGAAGTCCTCCCCTCTATGCATGGGTTTGAGCACAGAGGTGACTCAGTCTGTGGGATGGGATTTTGCTTCTTGCTTACAGAACTCAGCACTGAATTTGTGTCTCTGGTGGATGGAGTTGCCAATCACAGCCCCAGGTAGTGAGCTGTTAGACCCTGGAAGGTATGTGTTTTGGTTTCATTTGTCCCAGGGGCTTCCACTGCAGTATGCTACACTTAACTTTCCCTTAGGAGTAGTACTCCCTGAGGGCTAGATCCCTGGGAACCCTGCAGCTACCTTGGATACAGCTAGCACTGTGCTGCTGCTGCTCTCTGAGTCATTGGTTTTTGTATGTTAAGCTTAGTTTTTTGTTTTGTATATTAACCTTGCTATAACTGCATATTACTTATAGCATTTTCTTGTGATTTTCTACATATACAATCATGTCATCTGTGAGTAGAGAGAGTTTTACTTCTTCCCTTATAATTCGTATAACTATACTTACTTTTTTTGTATTATTGCACTAACTAGGACGTCTGGTACAATGATGAAAAGGACTGGTTGAAAGGAAATGTTTTCCTTGGCCCTGAACTTAGAAGGAAGACATCCAGTTTCTCACTAGTAAGTACAATGTTAGCTGTAGGTTTTATGTAGATACTGTCTATAAAGTTGAGGAGATTTCTTTCTATACCTAGTTTTCTAAGAGTTTGTATCGTGAAAGTTTCAGGATACAAAATCAATGTAAATAAATCAGTAGCACTGCTATACCACAGAGACCAAGCTGAGAATCAAATTACAAACTTAATCCCTTTTACAATAGCTGTAAAAAAGTAAAATAATTAGGAATATACCTAACCAAGAAGGTGAAATACCTCTACAAGGAAAACTACAAAACATTGTTGAAAGAAATCATAGATAACACAAATAGAAACACATCCCATTTTATGAATGAGTAGCATCAATATTGTGAGTATGACCATACTAACTAATTTATAGATTCAATGCTATTCCCACTAAACTACCATTGACATTCTTCCCAGAATCAGAGAAAGAAAATATTTTAAAATTCATATGAAAACAAAAAAGAGCCTGCATAGCCAAAGCAAAGCTAAACACAAGAACAAATCTGAAGGCATCATATTACCTGACTTCAAACTATACTACAAATCTATTGTCACCAAAACAACATGGTACTGATATAAAAATAGGCACATAGACCAATGCAACAGAATAGAGAACACAGAAATAAGGCCAAATACTTACAGCCAACCGATCTTCAACAAAGCAAACAAAAACATAAAGTGTGGAAAATACCCCCTATTCAACAAATGATGCTGGGATGGTTGTAAGCCACATGTAAAAGAATGAAATTGGATTATCATCGCTCACCTTATACTAAAATCAACTCAAGATGGATTAAGGACTTAAATGATCAACCTGAAATAATAAGAATTCTAGAAGATAACGTCAGAAAAACCCTTCTAGGCATTGGCTTGGGCAAAGACTTCATGACCAAGAACCCAAAAGCAAATGCAACAAAAACAAAGATAAATGGATGGGACTTAATTAAATTAAAAACCTTCTGCACAGCAAAAGAAACAATCAGCAGAGTAAACAGAGAACCCACAGAATGGGAGAAAATCTTTGCAAACTGTGCATCTGACAAAGGATTAATATTCAGATTCTACAAGGAACTCAAACAAATCAGGAAGAAAAAAAAAAACTAATCTCATCAAAAAGTGGGTTAATGACATGAATAGAAAATTCTCAAAAGAAGATATACAAATGGCCAACAAACATATAAAAAATGCTCAACATTACTAATTATCTGGGAAATGCAAATCAAAATCACAATGCCATACCACCTTACTCCATCAAAGATGGCCATAATTTAAAAATAAAAAATAATAGATTTTGGCATGGGTGTAGTGGAAACAAAACATTTTTCCACTGCTGGTGGGAATGTAAGCTAGCACAACCACTATGGAAAACAGTTTGGCGATTCCTTAAAGAACTAAAAGTAGAACTACCATTTCATTCAGAAATCCCACTGCTGGGTATCTACCCAGAGGAAAATAAATCATTATATGAAAAAAATACTTGAACATGCATGTTTAGAGCAGCACAATTCACAATTGAAAAATGTGGAACCAGCCCAAATCCCCTTCAATGAGTGGATAAATAAAATATAATATATGTACACATATATGGTATGTATATGATGTGTGTGTATATATATATATACACCATAGAATACTAATCAGCCATAAAAAGGAACAAAATAATATTCACAGCAAATTGGATGGAGTTGAAGACCATTATTCTAAGTGAAGTAACTCAGGAATGGAAAACTAAGCATTGTATGCTTTAGTTTGTTTTCTTACTGCTATAAAGAACTGCCCAAGTCTGGGTAATTTATAAAGGGAAGAGGTTTAATTGACTCACAGTTCATCACTGCTGGAGAGGCCTCAGGAAACTTAATAGCATGGCAGAAGGTGAAAGGGAAGCAAGGCACCTTCTTCACAGGGCAGCAGGAAAAGAAAGTGCTAAGCGAAGCGGGTAGAACTCCTTCTAAAACCATCAGATCTCATGAGAACTCACTCAGTATCATGAGAACAGCATGGAAAAAATAGCCCCCATGATTCCACTACCTCTAACTAATCTCTTCCTTGACACATGGGGATTATGGGGATTACAACTCAAGATGAGATTTGGGTGGGGACACAAAGCCTAACTATATCATTGTACGTTCTCACTTTTAAGTGGGAGCTAAGCTATGAGAACACAAAGGTATAAGAATGATACAGTGGACTTTGGGGGCTTAGCATGGATGGGTGGGGATGGTAAGGGATAAAAAGACTGACCATGTGAATTGGAAACAACTTTTTTGTGCTTATTAGAGTCAATTGTTTTAAATAAGTTATTTGGTTTAACTTTTATAGTGATACAAGTTACATTCAAAACAATATATATTTTACAGATAAAATATTGGGTCAAGGGAAAAGCTAATTAGCAATAAACACTGAATTCTAAAGGATTAACTTTACTCTTTTCATGGGCTAGTACAGTCTGATAATTTATTTTATGTATAACGGAATGTTTTTAGCCATTTTATTGTAGTTAAATCTCTCTTTCTCTCTCTTCTTACTCTTCCTCCACATTTGTATTTATAATAAACTAGAAAACCATTACAGTAGAAATAAATTTTATAATTTGTATTTTACATTTAGCTCTATTATCAATTTTCAGTTAATTTTAGTGAAAAGTGTAAGATATTTAAGTTCATATAGATGATATAGCTTAGATGTTTGTCTCCTCCGAATCTCATGCTGAAATGTGATCCCCATGTTAGAGGTGGGGCCTGGTTGGAGGTGTTTTGATCATTGGGGCAAATTCCTCATGAACAGCTTGGTGCTGTCCTCATGGTAATGAGTGAGTTCACACTCTATCAGTTTACAAGAGAACTGGTTGTTTAAAGGAGCCTAGCACATTCGGTACAGTGTACACTGCTCAGGTGATGGGTGCACCAAAAATCTCAGAAATTACCACTAAATAACTTATTAATATAACCAAACACCACTTGTTTCCCAAAAGCTATTGAAATAAAAATAAAATAAAATAAAAATAGGCCGGGAGCAGAGGCTCCTGGCTATAATCCCAGCACTTTGGGAAGCTGAGGAAAGTGGATCACCTGAGGTCAGGAGTTTGAGACCAGTCTGGCCAATATGGTGAAACCTTGTCTCTACTACAAATACAAAAATTAGCTGGATGTGAGGGCGCATGTCTGTAATCCCAGTTCCTTAGGAGGCTGAGGTAGGAGAATCACTTGAACCCAGGAGGTGGAGGTTGCAGTGAGTCGAGATCACACCACTGCACTCCAGCTTGGGAGACAGAGCGAGACTCCTTCCCATAAATAAATGAATAAATGTCTACATTGTTTGGTATAAAGTAATTTTTTAATTAATAAAACTATTATAACATAAAAAAAGAAAATAAGACTAAAATATAAAAAAACAGTTTGTATCATGAATGGAGGTTGGATTTTATCAAATGCATCAATTGAGATGATCATATTTTTCTTCTTTAGCCTTTTTATGTGGTGGATTATATTTATTGGTTTTCAAATGTTGAAGCAGACTTTCATGGTTGGAATGAACCACACTTGATCATGAAGTAGTGTATAAGTCTTTGTGTGCAGTGTTGGATTCAATGTGCTAATATTTTGTTGAGGATTTTTGCATGTGTCTTTATGAAAGATATTGGTCTATAATTTTCTTGCAATGTTGATCTGATTTTGGTGTCAGGGTATGCTAAGACTCCGAAGAATGAGTTAGGATATTTTCTGTCTGCTTCCATTTTCTGAAGATGTTGTAAAAAGTTGATGGCATTTCTTTTTTAAATGTCTATAACAATTAAAGATTTAACCCACTTGGACCTAGTTTTTTTTTAGTTTATTATTAATTTGAATTCTTAATATACAAAATTCCCTCTAGGATTATCTATTTTCCCTTTGTTTGAGTTTTGGCGACTTGTTTCTTATATGGAATTAGTTTCATCTAAATTATCACATGATGGGAACATAGGTGGGTGTAGTGTTTCTTTATTATTCTTTTAATGTCCATAGAATGATTAATGATAAACACTCCCTCAATACTAAGATTTGTAATTTTTACCTTATTTATTTTTTATCTTAGGTAGACTGGCTAGAAACTTAAACATCTTGTTGGTGTTTTTCCAAATAACCATCACTTTTTTCATTGAATTTCTCTATCATTTTCCATTTTTAATTCACTGATTTGTGGTCCAGTTTTTATTATTTCTTTTCTTCTGTTTGCTTTAGGCTGAAAAATGCCTCTTTCTATAGTTTTCTTGGCATATTGATTTCAGAGCTCCCCTTTGTTAAATATATGCATTCCATGTACACATTTTCCTCAAAGCACTGAGGAAAAAATTTTGCTGCATCACACAATTTTTGATAATTTGTGGGTTTGTTTTCATTTTTATTTAGTTCATAATATTCTTATTTTACCTGGGACCTGTTATTTTATTTAAGTATGTTCTAGTGTTTACCATTTCCAAATATCTAGGATTTTTCTGCTATTTTTTTCTTATTGAGTTTTCTAGTGTAATTTCATTCTGGTCTATGAATACACTTTGTACGATTTCTATTCTTTTAAATTTGGTGAAATATGTTTTATGGCCACAATGTCATCCACCTTAGAGAATATTTCATGGGATGATTCTAATTTTGTTGGATGGAGTATTCTGAAAATCTCAATTAAGCCAGTGGATACTGCTGTTCAGTTCATTTATACCCTTATTGACTTTCTCCCTGCTTGATCTATCAATTACTTAGAAAAAGAGTTAAATGTCAATTATAATAGTATACTTGTCTGTATCTTCTCAGTTATATCAGTTATGCATTTTTTCCCATTGATCAAGCACCGTTTATTAAAAAGACCATTTATACCTAGCATTGCAGATATAGCTGGATCTGATTCTAGTACAGTACTCTAGTAACTGTTCTGGTACTGGGTCTATTTTCCTATCCTTGTGCCATTATCAAAATATCATAAATTAGCTTTGTAATGTCTTTTTAAGAAATTTTAGATTCAGCCGGTACATGCACATGTTTGTTACATGGGTATGTTGCATGGTTCTGAGATTTGGGATTCTAATGATCTTGTCATCCAAGCAGTGAATGTATTACCTGATAGGTAGTTTTTCTATCTTTACTCCCTCCCTCTCTCCTACCTTTGGAATCCTCAGTGTTTATTGTTCCCATCTTTGTGTCCATGTGTGCCCATTGTTTAGCTTCTATTTATAGGAGAGAATCTGTAATATTTGGTTTTCTGTTTCTGCTTCAATTTGCCTATGATAATGGCCTCCCAGCTGCATCTATGTTACTGCAAAGGACATGATTTCATTTTTTTTCATATATTATGCATTTTGATACTCAATTGTTAGGCACATACACATTTTGTATTGTTATCTCTTATTGGAGAATTTGCACTTTAGCAGTATGTAGTGTCCCTCTACATCCCCAATAATTTTCCTTGTTTAAAAGTCTGCTTTGCTGAAAATCAATATAACGATTCAGCTTTCTTTTTATTAGTGTTAGCATATTTTACCTTTCTATGCCCCTTTACTTTTAATCTATTGGTGTCTTTATATTTAAAATGTTTTTTTTTTTTTTTGGTATGCAACATATGTTGGGATTTTTTTAAATCCACTCTGACATCTCTATCTTTTAGTTGCTGTATTGAGACCATTCATATTCCAAGCTTCTAGTGATGTAGCTGGAGTAATATTTACCATGTTTCTAAATGTTGTGCATTCCTTACACTTTTCCTTTGTATCGTTTTGTGTATTTTTCATCTTCCTCTCTGTTTATGCATTCTGTGGTTTTAACTGAGCATTTTATATAATTCAGTTTTGTCTCTTTAGTCCAGCAATTGTGCTTCTGTTTTAAAATTTTTTAGCAGTTCTACAATTTGCAATATACATTTACAACAAGTTTAGGCCCACTTTAAGTAACTCTATATTGTTTTGTGCATGGTGCAAGTATCTTGTAACAGAATATTCCCAATTACTTCTTATCATCTCATGAATTTTTTGTCATTTATTTTATTTATCTATGTGTGATAACCATCTAATACATTCTTTCTACTATTACACTAGACAGTTATCTTTAACATTGAATAAGAGTAAGAATGAGAAAAGAGTTAATTTTACCATCACTTATTTCTTCTCTGTTCTTCCTTTATGTCAATCCACATTTCTAACCTATATAATTTTCCTTCTCTCTGAAGGACTTCTAATATTTCTAGCATAGTAATTACATTTGCAATTAATTCCCTTAATTATTTTTTATCTAAGAAAGAATGTAATTGTTGTTTAAATGGAAGTACAATGTTGTTGAAAAATGAATTCTAGATTTAGAGTGTTTTTCCTTCAACACTTTAATATTTTATTCCACTCTCTTCATGCATGCATGATTTCTCACAAAAAATCTACTGTAATTCCTATCCTCATTCTCCTCTAGGTAAGACGCTTTTGCCAATTTTACTTCTTTCAAGATTTTCTATTTACCTATGTTGTATACATGAGATGCCTAGGTATGTTTTCTTTTGTTTTGTCCTATTTTGTTTTGTTATCTATTCTTCTTGGTGATCACTGAGCTTCCTGACTCTGTAGATTAGGGTCTGCTATTAATTAGAAAGCTCTCACTCATTATTTCTTCAAATATTTCTTCTCCTGTAATTTTTTTCTCCTTCAGATGTTTTATTTATGCTAATGTTACAACTTTTATAATTATATCATAGTTCTTGAATGTTCTATTCTTGATTGCTAACACCTCTTTGCTATTGCATGTCATTTTGAGAAGCTTCTGTTGACCTCTATTCAAGCTCAGCGATTCTTATGTCAATGTCTGTTCTGCATTTTAGTTAAAATGTTTTTGATTTCCAGCATTTTCTTTTGCTTCTTAGAGTTTCCATAATTCCACTTACTATAATTCTGTTCTGTATTTTAGTCAAAATGTTTTTGATTTCTAGCATATTCTTTTGCTTCTTAGCATTTCCATAATTCCACTTACTGTTATTTGATGTTGTCTACTTTCCCATTAGAGCCTTGAACATATTAATCATAGTTGTTTTGTTAATAAATTCCCTGTCTAACAAGTCCTACATCTGTGATATCATATGTTCCTGTTTCTAATTCTAATGTTTCTTCAGACTTTCTCTTTCTTTCTCTCTCTTGCCTTGCCATTGTTTTTTTTTTTTTTTTTTTTTTTTTTTTTTTGTAAGTTGGGCATGTTTATCAGATAATAAATTTAAGATAAAAGGCCTTTAGTGTGATAATTTATGTTAATGTAGAAGTTGGCCTGTGTTTAATGTTTCCATAGGCATAAATGACAGGGGCTTCAAATTCTGTTAGTGTTTTTGTTTGTGGCTTCCCTCTTGACTTTGGATTTCCTTAAACACTTCTCCTATGAAGAGATTCCTAATATTGTAGTTATTTCCATTATAATCTATGGTTATTATAATAGAGATCTGGTCATGTGGTGTGGGGAGGAGAAGCATTCTGTAATCTTTTGATTTAATTTATATATTTTAATGAGCTTGTGCCTCTGGGCTATGACTTTCATAAAGGTTTCTTTCATGGCACAGCTTTTTTTTTTTTTTTTAATTTCCTAAATATGAGATAGAAAAGTTAGATGGGAGCTGGAGTCCAAGTAAATTACTTAATTATCCAGTTGAAATAAAACTGTGGATTTTAATTTTTCTCCTGAAGAATGGCATTATACATAAAAAACATGCTGGGAATATTTGACAAGTATTACTCTTTGCTTCCATTGTCTGAGCCACAAAGGGATCTTTCTAGGATATCCACCTTGAAAACAGTAGACTTGCAAAATGTGGGGCTTCTCCCAAGGCTGTGGTCTTTAGATTTTTTTTTTTTATTGTCATGGTAGTCCACAATGCCATTTCCAGAAATTTATCAAAATTACCATTTAAGTGTCCTGACACATTTATGGTTCCCATGGCTCCTGCTCTGAGTAAGCAGTTGTTAGCTGTGGTTTTTTATTTGCTTGTCCCTTCAGATTTCAGACTGGCAATTTGCCCTGTAATCTCAGTTCTCTGATGAGTTCGATAGAAGTCATTGATTTTCTTTTGTTCTGCTTCTTCTCATTGTAATGACTGGAGTGACAACTTCCAAGCACTTCTTTACATGTTGCTGCTGGAACCAGGGTATTCGGCTATTCAATTTTTAACTTCTAGAATTTTTTTTTTTATAAATTTATTTATTATTATTATACTTTAAGTTGTAGGGCACATGTGCATAACGTGCAGGTTTGTTACATATGTATACTTGTGCCTTGTTGGTGTGCTGCACCCATCAACTCGTCATTTACATCAGGTATAACTCCCAATGCAATTGACCCTTTTGAGGTTTTAAAATTACACTTAAATTGAATCTTTTAAGATCTAAGGTTTATATTGATAGTCTCCTTTTTTTCTCTATTCTTGCCAACATATTAATCATTTTATAAAACTCTTGTCTGAAAGCTGTGATGTCTGATTTATCTATTTTTTATCTTGGTTTTTGGTCATTTGCTTTTGGTAAATCATACCTCATACTTTTTTGTGTTTGATGCTAGATATCATATATAGAAAATCACAGATGCTCTGTTTGATATTTTTCTCAAAGGGGGTTAAATATTTTTCTGGAGAGAAAATAGAGCAGAGGCTGAGTCTTTCAATTCCACAGACGATTAGTTTTAGGCTTTTTTCTTCTTCTTCTTCTTTCAGGCTGAATTTCTTCAACTTTGGCCTTCCTTCTAGTTCTTAGCCCCTACCCCTTGTCTGTGCCCCTCTGGGGTCTTACCTGCAATCTAGGATTGTTTCTCATCTTACTGGTTATAGACCTCTTCCTCCCCAGTATTCCACTGCTGTTGAAACCTCTGAGCAACTCTAGCTTTTCAGTTGCTGCTTTCTGTACAAACTGTTGTAGTATCTCTCTGAGAATGTTTATCTCAGGTGCCAAATACTTTGGGAGAAATTGTGCAAAGATATTTGAGCTCACTTTATGTGGATCCCTTCTCTGTGGAATTTTGTCCTCCAAGTAAGTCCAATATCACTTTGAAATTGACAGACCCCAATCTCTGAATTATCAGATTTGTCAATTACATTAAACAGAGTCTTAAATGTTCCCATTATTTTAAATTGTTTGGAACTAAATCAATATACATTTATATTATTTTGAAAATATAATCAGCCAGCATAAATAATATTTTAGGATGGTACAGAAACATCACATGTAAAAGATTAAAAGTGGAAATCAATCTACACAACAGTAATCACAAGATCAATGCTTGCTAATTTTAATTCTTATTTTTAAAATAATTTAATTTAAAAATAACAGATCTATTAACATTTTAAAATAAATTCTATTGCCTTGTGCTTTACATTAATTAGGTTCTACTCAAATCTGATGCTATTTTTGATACTCCAGTTTTTAAAAACTGTGGTGCTAGTAAACTGAGAAATAGTTATCCTGAAAATGTCATAGGTATAGTAGCTATGAAATATGGAGTTATAAATAAGTAGACAGTTTTTAAAAATCTGTATCTTGTTCACTTTACCATTTTTCATTCCAGATTACATAGTTAAGGGTAGTGATATGACATGTGACATGAAGGTAGCTAAATGGGGAACAAGGCCAGTGCAGTAATATCAACAATTGTGTAATTGCTTACACATTAAATTTATTTTATTTCATTAATTTCCTCAAAAAAAAAAAAAAAAAAAACAACCCAGGACACATGCATGTACTTGCTCTTTGTTTAATATTATATATTAAGCTTTACTTAGGACCCAATTTAGATTGTATGTATTTCTAGTGGTAACATAAATTTATTTGAGAAAGAATACACCTACTGTAATGGTTTTCTAGCCTATTATAAATACAAATGTGGAAGAAGAGTAAGAAGAGAGAGAAAGAGAGATTTAGCTACAATAAAATGGCTAAAAACATTCCATTATACATAAAATAAATTATCAGACTGTACTAGCCCATGAAAAGAGTAAAGTTAATCCTTTAGAATTCAGTGTTTATTGCTAATTAGCTTTTCCCTTGATCCAATATTTTATCTGTAAAATATATATTGTTTTGAATGTAACTTGTATCACTATAAAAGTTAAACCAAATAACTTATTTAAAACAATTGACTCTAATAAGCACAAAAAAGTTGTTTCCAATTCACATGGTCAGTGTCCAAATATTTAAATAAATGTCATTCTAAATGTTCATTTTGTCTACACTGACTAGTTATTCCAAAATTACTAAAATTTATTATTTCATATTGTTCACACATAAAAACATACATATTTTGTCTCTTTCTCTTTCTCTCTCTCTCTGACACACACACACACACACACACACACACACACACACAGAGAGAGAGAGACAGAGAGAGAGAGAGACAGAGAGAGAGATTTGAACTACTACTACTTTTGCACCTGGGACATTTATTGAAACAAAGACTATGATTTTGCCATAATTAGACTTTGTGAAGAGCAGTATTAGATTTTGGCAATTTTAGCAGGCATGCTTTTTTTTTTTTTTCTTTTGAAATGGTTCATTGAAGATAATTGAAAACAGCAAAGGAATGTCCTTGGTGAGCGTTAGCTGGATCACGTGATGATGCTGAATGGGAACGAAGCTTTAAGTAGGACTACATGAAACCTGCAGAAGAACAATGATTTAAAAAAAAAAAAATGAAAACATTATTGTAGAAGTTCAAATGAAACTAAAATGTCCAGAAATTAACTTTCTCTGCTTATGTCTTTCAGGAAATATTCCTCATTCACTTTGGCAATACCAAACTTAAAAATAAGACCTTAAAAATAAGGGCTTATCGGAGATGTTGCCCCTCTTTTTTTCTTTTATTATAGTTATTTCTGTTTTGTTTATTTTGACTACTAGATTTTGAATAATAAAAGTTAGAATATAAAATAGACTAGAGAATTGAAGATTAAGGTATTTTCACTCAAGCCTACACACACACACACACACACACACACACACACACAGAGGCAAAGAGAGAGAGAGAGAATAAAACAGACACCAACTAGAATCAACTATTTTAACTTGTCACATATGGATCTTATGATTTCTTGTTTGATTTTGTTTTAAAAATATAAACCATTGCATGTGATTCTCTATTTGAATAATGTCTTATTTTCATGTAATCTTGAGTCCCCTTTAGTTTTCTGCTTCCCTAAAGACAAGTAATATCATGAATGTACTGTTTATCTTTTTAATCTATTTTTTGTTTTTTTTCGTTATTCTTTTATATGTAGTTGGGTTATTATTTGCATTTAAAAATGTATACATGTTACCACAGTGTATCATTTCTCAATTAATTATATTACTAATGTTTTATTGAAGACCTACCTGTATTTATATAGACAGAATGATAGATAAAAATATGGCTAATTCATTCCTTTCCTGGTTATATAGTTTCCATTTCCATTCTTATATTTTTAACATCTCCATATTATATTATGCCCTACAAACTCCAATTTAACAGGATATAATTGGAAATTTTTACTTAAAAATTCAATTTAACAGGCTTTAATTTGTGAGTTTATTCAGTTTACATTATTGCTTATAACTTTGTTGCTATTGTTTTTATATTTCCTTGTCCTGTATAATTTATATTCTATTTACAATGTGTTTACCTTCGTTCGTTTCCTTTCTATTTTTATTGGATTGATAAAATATTTCTGAGAGGGGATGCGGTGGCTCATGTCTGCAATCTCAGTGTTTTGGGAGGTCAAGGCAGGAGGATCATTTGAGTCAAGAGTTTGAGATAAAGTATTCCTCAGTCAGTTTTATTTTCTCTCTCTCAGAGAAGTACTTGTTTATTCTACATTTTTTTATGAAGGGCCTTTGATGAAATATATTACATATGTGTGTGCATGTTTATATACAAAATTAATTATTATTTTTTAGCTTCTTTCTGGACACTTCAAAGACTTTACTTTTGCTTATACTTCCTGAAAATTTGTTCAACATTTTCAAGTGATAGCTTTACTTGTCTCTTTTAGCTCTGTTAGTTTCTAAATGTAAAAATATTATTACATAATATGCCAATTGTTTTGAATAAGTTATTTGGTTTAACTTTTACAGTGATATAAGGCACATTAAAATAGTATGTTATAATCATTATATAATTATCTGTCTCAAATTATTTGTTTGCTAATCATTACAACTTGAATCTTAAATCTTTTTTTCTAGATACTTTTATTTTTCTTGATAAGAGCTTTATTTTTTCTGCATGCTTAAATTATAGTTTAGCTTAGTATGGAATTCTTGACTGATAATTTCAAAAATATACACTTTGAGGATAATATTCTTTTTCTTAATGTTATCTTGTGATAAAAAATCTGCTGTAATTCTGATTGGCATACTTCTGGGGACACTCAGATTTTTCATCTGATAGCTTTTTAACTTTTCTTCATAAACTTTGAATTTCTATGGTTTTACAAATAATTAAGATTTAATTTTTTAATCTAAGGATTTAAATATTTCTCTAATTCCGGAAAATTCCCAGGGATCTTCTCATTAAAGATGGCCTCTTTCCCATTCCTCCATTCTATTATTCCTCTATACCCTATTTTGCCAATACAAATAGACCTATATTCTAACGTCTTAATCTATCATGTTATCTACTTTCAATTAAAGGATGAATTCTGTACTACACTTTGTTTTTTGAGGTTTGTTATGTTATATTTTGGGAATACTTTTTTTTTGTATTTTTCATCCACTTTGTTCTCTTCAAATCTGTCTTTCTTGTTTTAAAATCTTAATACCTTTCTGGCTTCCATCTTTTATCTTTTTGAACATTTGGAGTATACTCAATTTAAGTTTCCTTCAAATTATTCCATTATCTTCAGTTCTTTTACCAACAATTGTCCCACTGTGACTCTGCCAGCAGTCTTTGGCCAACGGACTTTATTGTGGAGGTAATTTCACTTCTTAGACCATCCACAATGAGATAAATATGGATTCCTAAAAGTGGGAGGAATTATGGAGCCTACCCTATGGGGTAGTTTTTTATGCTGATACAATGTCCTTAAAGATTTTACCAGTTCTAGACAAGTCACCATTAGCACTTTCCCTGCACAACTAGTGTGATTATAGTCTCAACACAACTTTGCTACTTTAGATATTTGTTTACCTTTTTTCTTCCTAGGGTATCGTGTAGATAGCTTAAATTATGCAAGAACCTAGAGGCAAGCAGGTGAAGAATATTTCACTGACATTCTAAATATCAGTGACTCAGATCGAGGAGTATACATGGGGTCAAGGGACTTTACTTTTGATTCTTAGCCTTTTGTAGACAGTTCAAATCCTAGACACAATTTGTTTATACCGAATCCAAATTCTAATACCACCAATCCTATGATTTAAACACCTTCAACTTCCTTTCAGCACCAGAAGCTAAGGATTATTATTTAATCAAGTAATTAATTGCATATAGCTGAACTAGGAGGAAGAATCATTCGTCATTTCAATCTGCCAGTTGGACAGAAGTAAGGGTCATAAAAATTTACTTTTTATGTTTTATTTTAGCTTTGGATTCAAATAACTACTTGAAAATCTTTCTATTCACAATAAACATATGAATTACAGTCATATTTTTAAACTTTGTATATAACATAGATATATTTTCAGAATTTATTTTTGTAAAGAAAAGTTATTTCTTCCAAAATCCTCACAGCATAAAAATGTGTAAAAAGTTTAACTATGAAGCTGCATACTGGACGCTAAATTCATTCATATTTAATTATAACATGTATCTTAGGTTTATTTATAGAATCAATGAGATAGAGTCTTATCATTGTTGAGAACTAGTTCTTGATTTAATGGGACCATTTAAGACATGAAGATTCTTAGTCTCCTTGCCTCAGGGTCAGCCAGATGCATCACATATATTTTGAAACAAAAGCAATATTGGCTTTCTCATAGTGGTTATGAGGGAAGAATTATAATAAGTGTGTGTATCAAAGAATAAAGGAGAAAGCAGAGAAAGATGACTTTTACTATAACTGACCATCAATTAAATTTTAGTCAATTTGCAACATACAAAAGAGTATGTTATACCAAATGTGCGTATCATTTCCTAATGTACCCTAAATCAATAGATTAATAAGGTAAACTAGTTAATTTTGTCTATCCAGTATCATATTGAAAATGGGATGAAATCAAATTAGGAATACAATTTTTTTAATATGTCTCACTTTGAGCAGAGCTTTTGCATTTGCAAATTTTAGTTTCATGGTTCATGGCAATGACCTCAAGGCACTGATTCTGAAGTGAAATGCATACCATTTTTTTTTTGTAACGGCTGAGTAATTACCATGGTTTAAAGATGAAAAGAATCATTAAACATAATTTACAGCATGAGAATATAGGAAAGAAATAAGAAATAAATTAACTATACCTAAAACTTTTAAGATTTAGTACTTTCAAAAAAATTGCTGTTTCATACTATGTTAACTTTTACATTTTATTTTTCATTTTATTTTATTTATTTTTATATTTATTTTTGAAATAGGATCTTGTTCTGTCTCCCAGGCTGGAGTGCAGTGACATAGTCACAGCTCACTGCAGCCTTGACCTCCTGAACTCAATCCTCCTGCCTCAGCCTCCTAAGTAGCTGGGACTACAGGTGTGCACCACAACACCAGGTTAATTTTTGTATTTTTTGTTGAAATGGGGGTTTCGCCATGTTGCCCAGGCTGGTCTAGAGTTCCTGAGCTCAGGCCGTCCACCCTCCTCAGCCTTCCAAGGTGCTGGGATTATAGGCATGAGCCACTATGCTTGGCCAGTTTTGAGTTTTAGACTTTATATTTCTTCTATTGCATATTAAATAACGAATTAAATATTAACTACTTATTATTTTGAATTTTCTAAAATATTTAAGGATTTTATTTAAATAGCTAAACCAAGCAATGTAATCAAAAAATAATTTTTGCGGAGCTAAGAAATATGAGGTATCTGGCATTAACTGTGAATACAAACTTTTAAAATATAATTTTTATCCTCAAGGATATTAAATCTACTAGAAGAAAACTCTCAGAAGAAGCATTAATTTATGAATACCTAATGTGAATTAAATAATTGCTTACTAGAATAAATGAAAACATGAGAAAATTAATAATATGGAAAATGAGAAATCTGCAGGGGCATATAGATGGAAGAGGAATGAAGAAAAGGGAAAGAAACATTACATAATTTAAAAATTGGAAAATGAAACTAAATAAATGAGAAAAAGGAAATAAATAGCAATAAGAAAATAAAAATGGGCAAAATGTTAGCCAGGCTTCTGGAGCAGTGATTTATTCATTAAAACTTTAGTTTTGTTTATACTTTAAAACTGTATTCTAATATGAAAATATCCCTAGCAAATTCACAAAGCATGTTTTACTAATATTTTGGTAGAAATGAGTCACTATTATTTTTATTGCATTATTTTGTTTGGCATTGACAATCTTTGATATACTAAGCTTTTATAAATATCAAATTTTTGTCAAATGATACCATTTCTTTTTTTAAAGTATTTTATAAATACTTTATATCCTAAGTTGTACTTTGGGAGTAGCATGTATATCAAAGAGTCAATCCTATGTAATCACAAAAGAAAACAAAAAAAATCAAGATATCACAACAACCAGATATAAATATGCGTGTTTCTTTTGTCCTGGTAAAAGTTGTCAGTCATAATTTTAATGTCTCTTGAGAAAATATTGTGTAATAATTCTCTCTCTGAGAATAACTTAAGAAATGAGCAAAATATATAATAAAAATAATCTTTAAAGCATCAAAAAATTACCAAAATAGTGAGGAACCTGGGTCAAATTAAATCATTAAAAAATTTAAAAATTAAATTTAAAATAAAAAATATTAAAGATTTAAAAATTAGAATTGGGTCAAAGTTAAAAGAATATGAGACCCCAGAGATGTAGGTCTTTAAAATGCTTTAAATGCTTTAAAATGCTTTATATGAGACAAACAAGTTTCTAAAGAATTTAGATTTTTAAAAATGCTTTATATGAGACATATAAGTTTCTAAAGAATTTTTTAATACAATGTACTACAAATAATCAAAAATAACAAAACACACAAAGACTGACGTAGCAAAATCTGGAGAGAATTCAAAAATAGACCAACAATTGACTTCAGTTTTAGCATTTTCAGCTACAAATTAAATACACACATACATACACACGTGTGCACACAAACACATACAAATTTTACCTTGCTCATAGAAGAGTTCTAAAAAGCATAAAATTTTAGCAGAAAGTAAAAATTTATAAAATCTGACATAGTGCATCAGAATAAGAGCGAAGTAGAAATTCTTGGGAAAATATACCTATACATTAACACATGGTAACTTAAAAAATATACTGCTAAAAACTGATAGTAACAGAAAAATAAATCACTACTAAACAGTTTTGAAAGCAGATTTTTTATGTATGAGCAGGTTAGACATACCTAGAGAAAGAACCAACCAACTGGAAAATAGATCTAAGAAGGACTCAAAATACAATATTGAGAGATAAGAAGACTCAAATTAGAGAAAAGAGGATAACAAAACCACAAATACAGTAAGAGATTCAAAAATCTATATCACTGAAGTCTCAGATGAAGCAGATAGAAGGAATAGTTCAAAAACAATGCTTGAATATAAAATGGCTGAGAATGTTCCAGAATCAATGGTGTCAACAGTCCAGAGTCAAGAAGCTCACCAAATCCTTAGCACAAGGTAAAATATATTTTAAAAACAATTTAGTAGCATTTTCTCCAAATGAAAAATGGCACACCCTAGTGATTTTATTTCTAGATCTATGCCACAAAAACAAAAATATATGTGCATCAAAAATATGTGTAAGAATGTTCATGGCAGCCGTAAACTGGAAATGACTCATATGTCAACTATAGTATAAGATACGCATTGTCTATATTTTTCAATAAATGGAAAGTAGAAAGTCATACAGCAATGAAAAGGAACATGTTAGAGCTACATGCAATAGCATGAATGTATTTCTAATACATAATGTTCAAAAGAGGATAGTAATAAGGAGAGGTACACTATCTGGTTTCATTTATACAAATTTTTAAAATATGCAAAACAAATTTGTTGCAGGTCAAAACATAGTTATATTTGCGATATTGTTGACTGGAAAAGAGGGTGTAAAAAGTTTCTAGTATGCTGTTAATGTTCTATGTTTTGATGTGAGTAGTGATTACATAGTTGAACTTGTTTGCAAAATTTGATAAGGCTGTATACTAAATATTTGTGCATTACATTACATGTATACTATATTTCATGAAATAAAACCTTGCCATTAAAATTTTTAAAGCTTTTGAGAAGAAATAAATTATAATATATAATATTTTCATCAAATTTGGGTAGGGAAAGTTTGTTTACCTATGACATATACAGGAAGTAATTGATAAATTTATCTAGATCCAAATTAAGAGCTTTTTTCTTCCAAAGAAACCACAAAGAGTATGAAGAGACAAGTCACAAAACAGGAGACACACTTGTCACATATATGATTGATGAGCAATTCATATCTAGAAGATTTAAAGAACTTCTATTTACTTTTAAGGAAAAAAATCACATTTAAAAATTTGTCAAAACTCTTGAACGAGAACCTCAAAACAGAATAAAATTTAAAATAACCAGAGCATCATATGAAAAATTGGGAATGTGTTTAATAATCACTTAGAAAATCTGTCAAGTCCATGTGTTAGAAAATGCATGGAGCAATGGGACTCTTTATACACAACTGGTTTGTGTATACATTTTTACCAACGTTTTGAATATTCTGGTATTATCTGATGAAGTTGAAGGTATTCATACCCGATGAACAAACAATTTCAGCCTTGAGTGAATTGCCTGTAGGAGCATAGCAGGACCCATGCATAGAGATGCTTGTAGCAGGATCATTCATAATTATCCCAAATTAAAAATAACAATATTTATTTACAATAGGATGGATACATTTTGATATATTTATAAACTGGAAGTCTTTACAGTGAAGAAGTTAAACAAACCAAAACTAATTTCAACACCATGGATTCATCTTTTAAAAAAAATATTGAGCCAAAGAAGCACACTAAAAAAATGTATTTAGTATGATGTTTTTTGATAAAAGGTACATAACCAGGAAAAACTCTGCTCTATTATGATGCACACATAGGAGGTAAAACTATAAAGAAAATTATAAAAGTGAATACAAAAAGAATCAAGACAATGTTAACCTTAAGGGGTTAGAAAGGAAATGTGATTATGAAGGGGTACAGGTTGATGGGAATGTTTTCTAACTCAACCTGGATGTTGGTTGCATAGATGGCCAATGCATGATTTTCCACTTTAATGTACATTTATGTCATGTTAACATCTCTAACATGTTGTATTTCATAATAAATATTTTTTAAGGTACTACCAACTCAGATACCTGATAAACTGAATGCAAATACTATGAATGAGCATTAGCATTGCTTAGCTAATAAGCAAAAGTTCAAGGAGCAAAAAAGCTCAATTTTGTGCCATTATAACTACTGCAAAAAATGAGTATATAATGAATCAGATTGTATTGTTAAACCAGAAACATTCTGATGCTAAAATCAGCTTGACATAAATAAAAGTTGATTCAGTTTGTTCAAGACTTCAGAGGGAGAGCATAAAGTGGCAAAATTGTTTTCACTATAAACAGGTTAAGTAAAGATTGTGGGGTTTTGTTTTGGTGTTTTTGTTGTTGTTTTGAGATGTAGTTTTGCTCTTGTTGCGCAGAATGGAGTGATGGAGTACAGTAGTGTGACCTCAGCTCACTGCAACCTTCACCTCCCAGGTTCAAATGATTCTCCTGCCTCTGCCTCCTGAATGGCTGGGATTACAGGTATGCACTAAACTACACTCGGCTAAGTTTTGCATTTTCAGTAGAGATGGGTTTCACCACGTTGGCCACCCTGGTCTCGAACTTCTGACCTCAAGTGATCCTCCCGCCTCAGTTTCCCAAAATGGTGGAATTACAGGCCTGAGCCACAGGGCCCAGCACAGGATTGTGGTTCTTTTACTACATATGGAATCGAGATAAAGTTTATGTATCATATTTGTAAAAGAAAGCTAGGAACATGAAGCAGAATTAATTCATGAGGGAAAATACTTATTTTACTCTCAAGTCTCCCCAAAGTTATTGCATTCATTGAAACTCAATTTCTAATTTTTTTAGTTAACCAAATACTATTGCATTAAAAGCATTAAAGAGGAGAGCATTGTACCTAGCAGGTATGTGAGAAACAGTTTGACTTTTTAACCACTAAAAAATGTCCCAATATCAGAATTTATTTTATTTTAAATTTCAAAAAAAATCCTTATTTTATATGATAAAAATCAAGTTGATTTGTAAGTCATATATATCAGCTTATTATCTGGAACTGTTGCTATGGAATAGAAATTAGGGCTATGTAATTAGAACTATGTAATAGAAATATTTACAGAAGAATATATCTGCCAACATGAGACACTCTACCACCATAACTTAAGTCAATGACTCTAGTTCTATCATTGTGTGCATTATAAATAGTGCGAAATTTCAAGAAATTTCCATTTTGAGATATAAGAAAACAATATGCTGGGAAAACTAATATCAAACTCTGAAGTAGATATATTTCACTTTATACACATTTTAAATGACCTTAAACTAAAGATTAAATTGGACTGACACACTGAAAATAATTTTTTATTATTATTGTTATGATTAAATTATTATTTTGTGACTATTACTATTCAACTAACACTACATTTGATAATATAATGATAAACACATTTCTTTTTTATGTTAACTAGCATTTTTTTCGAGATTCTTAAAGCTTTGTTTGCAACTCTGGATGATTTATGTGGGACATGATAAAACCAATCTCCATACAGACTAATTTGAGACCTGGCATCATTGTCTCTCTCTGAAGAATCTGGAAGCTTTTTTATGGTAGTGAATTGCTCATTTGGGGTGCGAGGATTGAAGCAGGCAAGTGTCTGGGTCATTATGTGCTCAGCCATGTCTTACATAGGTGTTTGGATTTGTATAGCTCTGGTTAGTCTGTGATGTGTTTTAATTTAGAGACATAAATGCTGGCCAGAATTCTATGCTTTAATTAGTGTCAAGGGATTGATTGCAGCATATTGATCCATAACTGCACATTTTATCCATGAAGTCACAGGTCCAGTGAGCTAAGTTACATTTTTAGTTCCATTCTGATTATAGTGTATTATCAGGACAATGTATAATTTGCATGTTTTTCATTTGAGAGTAATGATACATAGAGATTGATAAACCATGTTCCTCTTCCTTTCACCCCATTAAGCTACAAGTTTGGATAAACAAGTGTACTTAATTTCAATTTCATACATTTTTGATGGCACCCCTGAGAATAAAGAGGTAGGTTTCATAAGACAATGGGCTAACTTAAAATCAATTTTTGGATACTGTTTCATACAAACTGAATACATTTAACTAGAATATAATATCTCTACTTTTTCCTTCAAAATAATGCCATTCCTTTTTTTCCCCTCAGTCCTCATTGCCTAGAATACCCTACTCCAAACAATGAAACTCACTTTCAATCTATCACCATCTTTCACTCTTCAGTGAAACCCCATGTAGCTTCTAGATGTGGTTTCAGGATTTCTCTATATTGTTGGAGAGGTAAGCATTGCATTGAGCCTTTTCACTTTTTACTTTCTGTGTACATTTCAGTGGAGTCTGTGCCAACGTTACATCTTTTGTTCCTATTTAAGCAGTAATCATGTGCTTTTGGACGTTTTGTGGTTTGAGAAAAATGTTAAGAAATATTTAGGACTAACATAAACAAAGTATTAGAGAATCCTGACTCAAAGCCTGTGAAACATTGATAAGCAGTATTTTCAAATTTAAGTCATAGAGTTATGCTGACGTCAGCCAAGGGACGCAAAGAATTGCCAGCAGCTACCAGAAGCTAGGAGAGAACTTGGAACAGATTTTCCCTCTGAGCCCCCAAGAAAGAACGAACATTGTAAATGCTTTAATTTGGGGCTCTGAAGTCCTGAACTGTGAGAGAATGAATTTTTCTTGTCGTAAGTCACCCACACTGTGGTACATTGTCATGGCAGCCTTAGGAAACTCATATAAACCCCAAACAAAACAAACTAAACAAGAAAAACCTGGCTCTAATTACATAGTGAAAAACAGTCTCCATGTAGAACCATCTGAACGGATTTTCAAAGGTTATCTGTTTGGATAATACAATTTACATGAAATTTTGTTTGACGTCAGCATGTAACTCATCTTGATTATTGGAGCCTGTTCTTTAGTTGTGAAAGACTAATCACATGGTTGTAATATTGATAGTTTAATTTATATAATAACTGTAACATTTTATACAATTTTATGTGTAAGTAATAGAGAGTAGTGGTTAAATGCTGGGGTTTCTGAGTTAAGAAAGACCCAACTATTCAGACCCAGCTCCTATATACCTGCCACCTGTGGCCACAGGTAAATTATCAAGTTAGCCTAAACCTCAGTTTCTCTCAAGGAAGCCAATATTAGATACCAAGCTGTTGAGCTGTTCTAAGGTTTAAATGAGATAATTTTCACTAGAAGATAAGCTACAGATGGACAAGGTTTATTATTTTTTTCACTGCTGGAATCACGTAGAAGGGGTTCTCTAAACACTCATTTAGTGGACATGAATGAATAAATAATGTCTGGAAGAGAAAATACCTGACATATGGCAAATGCTTAAAAGCTATTGAATAGTAATGTTCTTCAGAAAAAAATAGATCAGATTTGTTTATTTTGGACTTTGCTAAAGAGTCAAGATGAACTAAGGATTTTTTTTTTCTTTTTTGAAACATGCTTTCTCTCATTTTTTACAGTTTCCTTATCGTATACACCATTGCTCAATTTCATACATCTCTCCATACAAAATAAGGAGGTTTATATATTGTTTGATAGATTTGGTGCTGCATGAATAAATTAGTGGCTAGAAAATATTGCGTACTTTTGAAATGCATTAGAACTTTTATGTAAGTAAGGTGTCGTTTATCACATCAATTTAGTAAATTATGAAAGTATGGCTTAGTGACCAATAATGTATTAATTTTCAAGAATAGTTCCATCTCATCTGGTCTGTTTAGGGACAAGAGATAGCACTTCAGCCATTTTACAGACCTGTGCCATTGTTCGTCCAGTGGCTCACAGAGAAAGTATAAATGACTCAGACTGAATCATATCCTCTGTTCAAAAGGCAGTTTAAAACAAACATTATACTTTTTATGAATGAATCACTTAGTGTTGTATTCAAATGTGAACTGTGACCAAAATGTGTCTATACACAAAGATTTTAATTAGAGAAAAATGCCCTGAACATAAGAGTTCCAAAAGTTGTTTGATGGAAATGTAGACCCTTAAATTCATCATCATTGTCATTTTTCCATTTCTTTCATATACATGCACCTATAGCAATAGATAACATACATTATTAATACACTCAATTTAACAAATACAGTCAACTTTTCATGTAGGTAGATTCAACCAAGCGTGAATCAAAACTATTTTAAAAAATTGTGTACGTATTAAACATGTACAAACATTTTTCCTTGTTATTATTCCCTGAATGATACAGCATAAAAATGATCTCCATATTATTTACATTATATTAGGCATATTGAGTAATTTAGAGATGATAAAGCATGCAGGAGGATGTACATAGTCAGCTATAACTATTACACTATTTTATATCAGAAACTTGAGCATCTGCAGATTTTGGTCCCAGAATCAATCCCAAGGGATAACTACATTTATGTGAGATGAGGATAGAAACCAGGAAGATGATTATAAAAAGATTTGTTTCTCACAACTACTTTAGATTTCTTAAATCGAGATAAACTATATGTACATAAATTACCATCTTTAATAATAAATACATTTAGATTTTCCCCCCATTGATCCTCACTTCCTTGGCATCTCCTGGTAACCACCAATCAACTCTCTATCTTTTTTAGTTCCACTTTTTCAACTTCCATATATGAGTAAGAACATTTGATATTTCTGTTTTTGTTCTTGGCTTATTTTATTTAACATAATGACTTTCAGCTAATTGCATGTTGCTGCAAATGAAAGGATTTCATTCATTTTTATGGCTGAATACTATTCCATTGTGTATATCTACCACATTTTCCTTCTCTACTCATCTGTTGATAGTCACTTACATCAATTCCTTATTTTGGCTGTTGTGAATAGTGCTGCAAGAAATGCGAGAGTGCAGATATCTCTTTGATGAATTGTCTTTTATTTCTTTTGGATACACTGCAGGTTTTTAACCATTAAAAGTGACATGGCCAAATTTTTTAAAATCCTGATAATATGAAATATTGGCAACATATACAATAGCCTTTATAAAACCAGAGGCAAAAAGAGTAATTAGGAAGTTATTGGGACAAGACAAGAAAGAGCTAACTAGCACTAGAGTTAACAGAGTGGCCACAAGTAAAAAAATCAAAAAAACATATTTAGGAAGAAAAAAGCAACATGATGGAATGATTGATAAAATACAAGACCAGAAAGAGGTAGGGTACAGGAATATGTAGAGGTACCAGTAAGAGAAAGGAAATGGAAAGATTATAGCCTTAATCTCAGGTTTTTAGTGAGATGGATAAGATATTAGCCAGATGGGAGGACAATTATATATGTGTTTTTGAAATTTAAAGAAGTGGTCTAGGCCAGATGGAGTGATGTGAGAGTGTGCAGTCACGACCTTGTGTGAGAATTCAGTCAGACAAAATGCATTGAATGATAGAGGAAGACTTTAATAATGAAATAGTGTAGAATACCCAGTGATAATCTTTTTTGAAGAGATAAAATATATTGGTACACTTTCAAGGAAGCAGTACATTTAGTTCACATCTTCTGAGAAATGGTAATACAGAACTTTTGTTTTCTACTCTCATTTCTTCAAAATGTATCACTGCAGACTCCATTCTGTAGTTCCTAAAGGAGAGCTCCAGCAGACCTGTAACTCTGCTGCTCTATTTCCTATATAGCAAATATTTTCCTGTAATAAGCGTTAATGGTAAACAGGTCCCATAAGAATATAAGAATGTTCAGGGAAAGATATTAAATTATTAAACAGAATTGGAGTTAAACTTAATTTAATCCCACCCGTGTCTCCTTATTCAGCTGGGCTTGTAGCAAGCTGAAAGGCAGAATGGGAAAAGCAGCGAAGCGGTGTGTTTCTCTTCTATCTTTGTCTGTAATTTGCCTTTGTCTTTAATTTTCAGCAGTTTAACTCCGAAAGGTCTATGTGTAGGTTCTTTGTATATGTTCTTATTTATGGGTTAACGGGTCTTTTCTCATAAGTAGGTTAATATTCTCATAAGTTTTGAGAAATTCTCAACTATTATCAGTTCAGAGATTGTATCTGTCTGACTCTCTCTGTCCTATTTTTTCAGAGATTTTAATTGGAAATATTCAAAGCTTTCACGACTCATTTTTCTTTTAGGAACTTTTCCTAATGTCATTTATATTTTTATTTTATAATTTTTGTTTATGCTTTAGGTTGCCTATTTTGTACTGAATTGTTTTCCTGTTCGCTGATCCTGTCTTCTACTCATCTGTCTTCAACTGATACTTTTAAATGTTAACATCATTTACTCTATTAGCTATAAGTTTAATTTTCTTATTTTCTATAAATTCAACGAAAACTCTGCTCTACTTTTTTTTTGGCCCAGGCTGGAGCGCAGTGGCGCAATCTTGGCTCACTGCAAGCTCCGCCTCCCGGATTCACGCCATTCTCCTGCCTCAGCCTCCCAAGTAGCTGGGACTACAGGCATAGGGCACCGCGCCCGGCTAATTTTTTGTATTTTTAGTAGAGACGGGGTTTCACCGTGTTAGCCAGGATGGTCTCGATTTCCTGACCTCGTGATCCGCACGCCTCGGCCTCCCAAAGTGCTGGGATTACAGGCTTGAGCCACCGCTCCCAGCCAACTCTGCTCTACTTCTTAGAGGACTTAAACTTGCCCTAAGAATATTCAGATTTCAGCAACTGTGTTAGGAGCTTCTCCTACTTTCAATTTTGTCTCTCAGTGCCCTTTTTCAGGGAAAAGTTCATACCACAGTCTTATGTTCACATCTGAAAAATTCAGATTCGCTTAGGGAAAATGCAATATCAGATTAAGACATCATTTTTCTGTGGGTTTTCACCCTTTGTAATATTTATCGCATTTTAACAGTTTTCTGAAAGCTTTAAATATGTACTTTTTTTCTTATTTAATATAACTTTTCTAGTGTTTTTTTTAAGGAAATTTTGGTCTTCCATAAGTCATTCCATCTCACTCATCAGTGTAAGTCTCAACAGATTCTTTTGTGGAAATATTATATTCATTATGGGCCCCTCCTACTGGAGTTCTATTGTCTCCAAAAATTGCCTCTCCATTTTTGAAGACTGCTTGCAAGATCAATTCACTTCTCACTCAGGAGTCACTCTAGTTGTAGATGCTGAGTCTCTCCCATCTTCCTGGCATTCTCATGTGTTGAAATCTGAGATGATACTATAATAGGTTTGTTTACCTAGTAGCTTTTGTTTGTTTCACGGGAAGGACTTACACATTGCTAGCACCGGCAATGAAGAAGATTAGGAAAGACTTGCCATAGTTCTGGTTAAAATCAGGAGAAGATGCTAAATTGGAATACATAAGAGGATAACCAAATGGTAATTAGAGTCCATCTGAAGTTGTAGACCATAATTTGGTCTCTATTTTAATGGAAGTACATTCCTCAAATAATCACAGTAAACACAAAATGACAAAACTATTTTACTAAAACTAATCTTGGCATTAATTATTAAAAACCCATTTGGAGAGTATATCATAGCCATTATGACTGAGTAACCATCACATATTTCCTGTGAAATAGGTAGTCTAAGTCAATCAGTCTAAGTCATGATAATGTTTTCAGCTTTGTTAGTGCTTAGTTTGGAGATGGACAAGTTTGACAAATTTGGATCATGAAATGCAACAAAATCTTTGCGTTGGACTTTCGATAAAGTTAATACAGGCTTTTCCATTTGATGTGAACAAGTATGCTGGGTATCACAATTTCTGCTCACAGACATCTCATGTTCATGAAGAGAACTGACCTTAGGATGAATGTAATCTTCAGTGGCAGACAAGGGGCACAGAAATAACCTTAGCCCTTCATAAAATATTTTAGAAGCCAAATCAAACATTCCAGGAGACTGGCCTAAATCTGGACTACCTACTATGTGGGTTCATACATTTTATTTTTAAATGCTATTTAAGATGCAGTTTCCATTTTTCATATGTAAAATAATTAAATGAAATGCAGAATAGGTACTTGGAAATATTCTTTAGATTTATTTTATTTTATTTTATTTTATTTTATTTTATTTTATTGAGACAGAGTCTTGCTTTGTCACCCAAGCTGGAGTACAGTGGCGCTTTCTCGGCTCACTGCAACCTCCGCCTCCTGGGTTCAAGCAATTCTCCTGCCTTGGCCTCCTGAGTAGCTGGGATTACAGGTGCGCATCACCACGCCCTGCTAATTTTTCTATTTTTAGTAGAGGTGAGGTTTCACCATGTCGGTCAGGCTGGTCTTGAACTCCTGACTTTGTGATCCGCCCGCCTTGGCCTCCCAAAGTGCTAGGATTACAGGCATGAGCCACTGTGTCCGGCCTCTTTAGATACATTCTAAAACTTAAAGGACAAAAGTTTAAAAATTTTTGAAGAAAGATGTTTAATTATTAAAGATTGGATCAAAATTATGTTTATATATGTTAATTACATTTACATTTAATCATCATTATGTAATCACTTTATCTCTAAGTATAAGCTCCTCCCAAACTGAAAATTCCAAAGGAGCTACCAGAATTATTAAATCTGTGGACTTCAAAGCATCTAAGTATAAAACGAAAGACTGAATTGTACAAGTTCACATTTGACTAAAGGTAGACCTTATGATATATATAAATCATGAAAATGGTGGAATTGAACCAATCCTACAAATTAAAGCTTTTTTTTTTTTTTTTTTGAGACGGAGTCTCACGCTGTTGCCCAGGCTGGAGTGCAGTGGCGCGATCTCGGCTCACTGCAAGCTCCGCCTCCTGGGTTCACGCCATTCTCCTGCCTCAGCCTCCTGAGTAGCTAGGACTACAGGCGCCCGCCACCGCGCCCGGCTAATTTTTTGTATTTTTAGTAGAGACGGGGTTTCACTGTGGTGTCGATCTCCTGACCTTGTGATCCGCCCACCTCGGCCTCCCAAAGTGCTGGGATTACAGGCTTGAGCCACCGCGCCCGGCCAAATTAAAGCATTTTAAAAATTCAGAAAAGATATCTCATAATGTGGTAAAAGGCATGCACTTGCTTCTTTCCTATTTTTAGCATTGCTATCTAGCAGAAATTCACCAAATAAAGCATTTGGTCTGACTATATTGCTTTAAATCATTGCAATGACTCTGGCCTTATAAATGAATTACAAATTATAGGAGAGGTTTTACATTCTAACTGTGTTTTACTTTTTCTCTCTCTCGACTTATGAGCAATCTTCCTAGCATACTTCATTACATTATTCACAGAGTACATTAATCTCACCACTTTTAAAAATAAACACCTGCCAGACTTCTCACACTGATTGTAGCTAAAGAAACTTTTCTGAGATTGTCCTTTTAAACATCTCTTATTCCTGGGGATAATCAGAAGAAAGGAAAATTGAACATGAAACTAAATTCAGTTATGGTATTTTAATACAACAATAACTAAGTACTCTAACATAAGTGTCCTCTAGGTCATTGTTAAATATATGCTAAAAATTATATTGGAGTATGTTATTTAGAAGCCAAATTCTTCATTCTTCCTAAATATGTGCATGGGCCAGAAACACATTAATTTCAGAACTCATTATAATGTTATTTGCTTAGTGAATGGAAAGGTGGAATCTCACACAAACACAGTTTTACCAATCAAAAAAATAGAATTAATACAATTTCTTCCAAAATCATATGATGCTCTTACATTCTGGGAAATCATTCAGGCCTGACAGCAAGAAAACACTTTTAAATTGGAAAAACCTTTAGTTTTCAAAGTTTTCTCTCAGTTTTTATTTTTCTTTTAAATTCTTTGGTCAGTAATGTTCCACTCAAGTACACTCTTCATAGCTTTTGAACACTATTCCCCATGTACTTATTTCTCACTTGAATGCTATCTAGAAGAAAATGTTAATCTGCCTTCACCTATAAAAAAAAATTATTTTTTCCTGATTGATATAAATTATTACACTGAGCTACATGAAATTGCCAGCATTCAACCATTTTGATCTACAAATCCAGCTTGATGATACAAGCTAATATTATCAAAAAATTGAGAATTTCTTCATATCAGAAAAAGGCACTCTAACACAATTGATAATAAAAATTAGTTTTGATTTGTAATGTTTCTGAGATTGTAATTTCCTTGGATTTCAATTTATCTGCTATATAGTATGAATAATCATTACTTCATTTTTGCCTAATATTACTTCCCCTATTGCTAATTTCAGGGACAATTTTATTCTGTTTTGTTAGAAAAATAGAATTACAATAATAAAGGGTCTAAATATAGGGATTTCAGTTTACACGTATCTGGCAGAAACTGGGGGAGCAAAAATAGGTAAACTAGAGCTAAAGAATTGGAAAACGAGTCTCTAATGCTGTCAGCGGAAGCTGAGGCAGGTGGGAAGGAAACCACCAACCCCAGGGACTTTTGACAAGCCTTCTTCTCTTTTTCCCAGAATTGCAAGTCATAGAGGACACCAAACATCACACCTGGCCAGCACTGGACCAGCCCTACCTTAATGTTTATCACTTTGCTTCCACTTTCCTAATTTCACTCAAGTTTCTATTATTGAGAAAGTCAAACTTGTACTATAAAACAAGGAAGAGGATTCTAAGGAAAGTATGTCCTTTAAGTGATCATTCAAAGACCTTTGTCTCCAAGAAAATATCATTTTTTCCAAAGAACCTAATGATATAAGCTAAACACTGACATACATCACACCCATGATTACGCAAACACACACACACAGGCGCACAAACTCAACTCAAAGATCTTGCCAATAAAACTAAGTGAAAAAGCTTTTCCTGGATCTTTAGAACATATTGACACTTTGTGGCCCACAGGCATAATTTGTAAGGTAATTGGTAGGAGTTAGAGTGCAAATCAGCCCTAATAACAACATTCTTTTCATACTCTGAAAGAAAGATGATCTGCTTAATCAGCTTCTATGTGAGTAATGAATCTCACATCTGTCTGGTCACTTCTGAGGCCCTCTGCTCCTATTAGAGGATTAATCAAGTACTCATGCATTAAAACTGCTACCCACTAGACCTCCAAGTCACCTAATAATCACTAATACAAGTAAATACTAGTGACTATGAAACTAGAGGAATAACATTTTACCCCATGTGAAGTCTCTTTCCAAAGAGATAAGCTCTTATTTTCGAAATATTGAGGCAAAATTGTTGTACCAATCAGTCTTACCATTTGGATAAAACTACTTTGAATTTGGAATTTTCTGATGTTTTCCTCATGATTAGATTGGGATAATATATATTTGACTACAATATAAAAAATAAAGTTTAAGATTGTCACTCAATTGGGTTATTATTATTTATTTCTGCTATTTAGTTGTAGGAGTTCCTTATGTATTTTGAATTTTACCTCTTTATTAGATATATCTTTTGCAAATATTTCATCTCATCCTGTAGGTTGTCGTTCCATTCTGTTGTTTGCTTTGCTGTGCAGAAGCTTTTTAGTTTGAGATAGTTCCCTTGTCTATTTTTTGCTTTCATTGCTTGTGCCTTTGGTGTTTTATCCAATAAATCATTGCCAAGGACAATGTCAAGAAGTTTTTAAATGTTTTCTTCCAGAAGTTTGATTTTCTCAAGTCTTAGCTTTAAGTCTTTAATCCATTTCGAGTTGATTTTTGCGTAGGATGTAAGATAAGGGTTCAATTTATTTACTTTGCATGTGGATATCTGGTTTTCCCAACATCATTTGATGAACAAACCGTCATTTCCCCCATTGTCATACTTGGTACACTTATCTAAGTTAACTGTATATAAGTGGTTTAATTTCTGGGCTCTCTATTGTGTTCCAGTGGTCTATATGTCTGTTTAATGCCAATAGCATACTGTCATAATTACTGTGACTTTGTGACAAGTAACCTCATTAAAAATGGGCAAAGGAACTGAATAGACATTCCCCCAAAGAAGAAATATAAATTACCAAATGGGACACTTAGTGAGCATCACTAATAGTGCACAAGATCACTAATATCAACAAAATGTAAATCAATACCTCAATGAAATATCACCTCATACGTATTAAGCTGGCTATTATAAAAAGCACAAATGTTGAGGATATGAAGAAAGGGTATCCTTATATACTGTTGGTGAAAATATAAATTGGTGAAGTCATGAAAAACAGTATAGAGTTTCCTGAAAAAAATTAATAATAGAACTACCATATGATATAACAGTTTCACTTCTGGGTATATATCCAAAGAAATTGACATCATTATTTTGAAGAGATATTTGCACTCCCATGTTTACTACAGCATTGTTCACAATAACCAAGACATAGAAGCAACCTAAATATCTATCAACAGATCAGTGGATAAATACAATATGGCATATAGATACAATGGAATAGTATTTAACCTTGAAAAAGAAGAAAATTCTACCATTTGTGACAACACGGATGAATCCAGGAAACATTAGGCTAAGTGAAACAAATCAGATGCAGAAAAACAAATACTACATGCTACCATTATATAACACATCTAAAAAACAGTTAAACTTACAGAAACAGAGAGTTAAATAGTGGCCGCCAGGAACTGGAGGAAAGGAGAAACAAGTTTTTGTCAAAATATATGGAGTCTCAGTTATGTAAGGTGAAGAAATCTTAGAGAATTACTGTACAACATATTACCTATTGGTAGCAATACTGTATCATATATTTAAAAATTTACTAAAAGGGCAGATCTTGTGCCAAATGTTTTTATCACACAAAAAAATACTAATAAATTAGAAAGCAGGAGGAAACCTTTGGAAGTGATGGATAGGTTTATGGCATAGATTGTGGTGATGGTTTCATGGGTATATACAAACTCATCAAGCAGTATACATTAACCATGTATGGTTTATTGTATGGTAATCATACCTAAATAAAGTGGTTTAGAATTGGTCAATAAAAATGACTTTAATCTATGAAACAAAAGTAAATAAAGAACTAGTAGAGTCTAAACAGCAGATTATCAAAGAATTTTATAATCCAGTCCATAATAATGAAGGCATTTTACATTGTGCCTCAGTAAATATATATACATATATTACTGAAAAAATCAGGTAATTTTATTTTTAAAAAATATTTCTTGTAATCTACAAAACTCATTCTTCAATTCTGCTATGACTTGCAATTTTAATAAACTAGTCTAATTTATTCCATATCACAGATGAAATCAAATAGTCCTTTCTTCCCTCTACAGCTTTGGAGAGCATTTGATTGAATAACCTCAAAGATAGAGAAACTGAGACATAATATTTGGACAGAAGATATGATCTTTATCATTATAATGTCTCATAAGAATTTACTTACATGGGCTGGAAACACTAAAGGTTAAGTATGAAAAAAATACATATTTTTGTAATTTTCATAATGGCCATTACAGTTAAATTAGATGAATCAAGAATGAAGAAGTTAATTGCATGGATAAAGGTTGTAAAGTAAGTTAGTAGTAAAGAAGGGAATAAAAACCAAGCATCTGTCCCCCTCAGTCAGTTTCACATAAGTCCTATAAATAGTAGATTTAGCAGTAAATTGCATTCTCTCTTATGCTTCTTATTACCTAGGGTTGCTTTTCACTATAAAAGAGAAAATGAATGTAGAAAATTCAAAGCCATGTACAAATGATTTTGGTTCTCAATTTCGCTTCTCCATTGAATATAAAATTTTCAAGTACCATGTAAAAATGTCCTCTGTTTCAAGTGACTAGCATTATAGCAGTCCCCATGGCACATTCACACACTTGAACTGAAAGGTGATATTACAGAGATCATTTCCAAATGGAGATAAAAATAAGAGAAGAATCCTTTATCCTAAGTCCCATTTGAAAATATGGCTGAAAAGCATGTTTACTTATTACTTCTGTTTGCTTAAAGAGGTGGACACACATCTAGGGAGCAGTTTCAGAAAGGGCAAATCTATCAGGGATCTATCAAGTGACTAGACTATGGTCTAGGCACGTGAGGAATTCTAATATAGGTATTTGGAGAATCTTGTGAATTCAGTTCTTGTTTAGGAGCCTAAAGAGTAATTCATTAGCAACATTTTTTATTGCCATAAGAAAGATGCGGGGCCAGTTCCCAGTGTCAGTTGCTACCTCTTCAGGCTATTTGGCATACATTATGTAGTAGATGTTGCCTGAAAACAAAGTTAGAGGCCAAGAAATGTGACATGTTGCTCATCAACAATTCTCCTAGTCAAGAAATAAGCAGCATGTTAATGGGCCCTCAGATATTAGCTATCCATGATGTGTTGCACTGTTATGGCGCATGTGTATGCATGAAGAAGGGACAAAGTAAATGTAGGAAATAGATGGGCACAAAAGCCCTTGGAACTTGGCCAGCTCTATGTAAACATTAGGGTGATTTACCTTGTCTAAATGCAGATGAAAAATGATTATAGTCATTTTAAGTCACTAAATTATTGACTCTATTCAAAGGAATAAAGTCCTAATATAAAACAAATTGTTTTGTTGACTTTTGGTTACCTAATTTTAATAGGATTTTTGTTTTGCTTATTACACTTTGTTACTTTAAATCTACAATGTCAGTAACTTTACTTGTGACTCACTGCTCCTTCTAATGGTGATAACTTTTTAATTACTCAACATATCTCTTGGTGGCACTTTTTCACGTTAAAACAAGTTTGATAGAAGAAAGTCAGAACTGGATTATTTAAATGAATTTGAATTATAGCTATTAACACTATAAAAGTCAAGGGAGAAAACAGCACAGAAGATAAAGAAAATTTTTGATAAGGGATGATAAGAATTCTGACCCATGGTTAACATTGTGCTGAAGTAAGTGGTTTATAAACTTGATTCAATTAACTGATAAAGGGACACACAAAGTTGTGTGCAAAACTTTTCAGTAAATATGTATTTGTGCAATTAAATATCCTTTAATAATTAAAGGATCCATAGTTTTCATAATATTTAAAAGCAATCTCAAGTGGATTTGTGATCAAAAGTCCTAAAAAATCCCTACTCTCTCAAAAGAGTAGGGAGTAAAGGCTCATAACAATCTTGCCAAACTTTCAAAAAACTAGATAATATATACTTTATACAAAATATTTAAGAGACTTAGAAAGGAAATAAATATATCCAACTTATTTTGGGTGCCAGCTTATACCTGACATTATAACTGGACAATATAAAGATAAAATGATAATTATAGACCACTTCTTTGGATTCAACATGTAAAATGAAAACGAAAATTTTCTGCGTAGAACTCAACAACAGCATGTAAGTCAATCTAACACTAATGACTGTTAATAGGTGAAAGGTAAAATCTCAGAGACTTAACACAATGGAGACTTCTTTCCTTACTCAAATAAAGGTAGTGATAGGGAGGGAAAGAATAGTGAGTGTTATGCATCAAGCAGTCATTAAAGGACCCAGTTAGCTTCTTCCAAGGTCATAGGGGTTGTGACTTCCAGCCAATAAATGGGAGAAAAAATATAATTCACTAGGGAGAAAGGAAAGACTGTTTAGTGGACGTTGCTACAACAATTGTTTATTAATATCAAAAAATAAAATGAAATTAAATATCTACATATTACCTATAGCACATTTAGTTACTATAAGAATATTGATACTTGAATTAGAATCCAGCTTCTTAAGGCCTGGATAAGGAAATTAAATCAAAGAATCACTTCCACTGTATTTTATTGGTCAAGCTGTCACAAAACCTAGAATGTATAAAATAAAAATATATGATGACAGAGAAAATAAATTATATTGATAGTTATAAAATGTTTATAATACATTTTATATAGTAATGCATTTGCTTTCTAAAAGCAATTAAATCAACAGATCTAGCGCCAGCTGTAATAACTTTCATAACTTCAAAGTAGTGATTAGTGTAAATATTTTGAAATTTCGGAATCAACTATTTTGTGATATAAAATTATCTACTGTTTCTATTAGTAACAAAGTAGTAACAGGTGCTCTTAATTGTACCCTGTTTTTTTTGCCTATATACTTAGTTAAAAGAATTACTAAATTTCATTAAGAGTTTATGGAAAATATTTTTTTCTATGCAGGTACTTTGTAGTTATGTATTCACGGATATTAAGTTATGAGCCCCTGCTGAAGCCTGGTTTTATTTGTCTCCTATCGCTTTCATGTCGTTGACAGGTTCATTGTTTATCATTTTGTTTTTTTTCTTTCTTTTCCTTCTTTGACCACTACAATTACATCCTTCAACAGATTATCTTTTTGCTGTATAGTTGCAATCTAAGTTTGAGTCTAAGCTATGTTTACTGTCTTGGAAACTAGTAAGAATTGCTCATTGGGGATATCATTTTATCAAGGAACTTTCAGAGAGATAAAGAAAATAATCTTCAGGTGAGAAGATAGCCAACCCAATTCTGCTAAATAACAACTCAGCTACATAGCAAATTCTTAATAATGGTTAGGATTAAGTGACTTTTGAATATAAGTTATTTGCAACCAGATTTTATTCGTCCCTCTTCTAGAAGGCACCATAGCCTTTATTCTGTGTCCTAGGAAGTGAGAAGGTTGTGGTGATAAATCTATTTTTATCAAAATTTCTAGAAGATATTGGCTGTAAAACATTGCTAATTTGGTGTCTCTCTAACAGTGAACAAAATAGGACAAACAAGTATTCTGAAAACATCAACAGAACATATCTTTGTCTCAAAGCATTTAGGGCTCAGGAGAAATCATTGCTGCTTTAGCACCTGGAGAACTACAGCTCAGGTGTTCAAAAGAAGAGATGCGCACAGGCATCTATGTTGTCAGCAAGCTAGCACTATCAAAGCATCTGGAGACAACAATAGGAATCAAGGATAGCATCTCTAGCACAGATCCCTGGTAAGCAGGTATTTTCAGGAAGTCCTAGTTGCAGTGCAAGTTTTCCAGGAATCTCATCAGAGAGCTGCAGCAGAGATCTTCAACGTGACCAGATCACCCCATCTCACTTAGCTCTCCCACTAACAACTTTATCTATTATTTGCCTTGTTCTCCTCATTATATTTTTCATTGTCAGAAGTCACCGTGTCTTTTTATTTTAATTTTCTATTGTTTATCTCTCTTGGCTATAATGTAACTTTTGATCAAGAAGGAATCTTATTTGTCTGTTTGTTGCTTTAACTGTGGTCCTCAAAAAACTCAATGAATATTTATCAAAATAATGAAAGGATGAATGAGCATTATCTATTCTGACTTTCTTCACTCTTGCATGGGAATAGCTGTCTCTGGGTTCACCAATAGTCTTCATGTTACTAAATCCAAAGGATCCTATCAGCAGCATTCGACGAAATTGAACTCTCCTTTTTTTCTTACAACAATCTGGATTATCAACTTCCCTGCACTCCAGTCTTCTAATTCTCATTTTCTCCTTTCCTTCTCAGTCTCCTCTATTGCTTCTGCCTCAAACTGACTACTATAAGGGTCTTTTAGAAC
Organism: Macaca nemestrina; assembly: GCF_043159975.1. Taxonomy (NCBI): domain Eukaryota; kingdom Metazoa; phylum Chordata; class Mammalia; order Primates; family Cercopithecidae; genus Macaca; species Macaca nemestrina. The sequence continues at coordinate 59,060,487 of NC_092134.1, forward strand.
TCTTTCCTAAGTTCACAACTGTTCACACTCTAAATGCACAGTAGACAACATATTCTTATTCATACAAAGACTATTTGTTTGTCTCCCAAATATGTATTTCTATGTGTCTGTATACGAGACCATACTTCTCTGCCTCGTGGATACATACAACTATATCTTTGATATATGCACTTTTTTCAAAAGTGTATAATGTATGCTTGGTCGGGTGCAGTGGCTCATGCCTGTAATCCCAGCACTTTGGGAGGCCGCGGTTGGCGGATCACTAGAGGTCCCGAGTTAGAGACTGGCCTGCCAACATGTGAAAGCCCATCTCTTAGTACAAAAATTAACCGGGCATAGTGATGCATGCCTGTAATCCCAGCTACTCAGGAGGCTGAGGCAGGAGAATCACTTGAACCTGGGAGCGGCAGAGGTTGCAGTGAGCTAAGATGGCGCCACTGCGCTCTAGCCTTGGCGACAGAGCCACAATGTGTCGGCGTGGGGGATGGGAGGAAAGGGGATATAATGTGTGCTAAACTAAACTCTTAATTTTTGAGACCCCGGATTTGTGAATGCTAGTGTTTTACCATTGCAAGAAATAGTTCCACCACCCAATTCATCATACAAAACGTATACATTGTGCAACAGATCATTTGTGACACCTTCTCCTTTCTCATATCCATCAAACCACTAAAACAACCTGTCTTGTCATTTCTGATTCTAAACATTTATTCATTTCTTTTTGTTTTTGTTTTTGTTTTTATTTTTTTATATTTATTTATTTATTTTTTGAGACAGTCTCTTCTGTCGCCCAGGCTGGAGTGCAATGGCATGATCTTGACTCACTGCAACCTTGACCTCTTGGGTTGAAGCAATTCTCCTGCCTCAGCCTCCCAAGTACCTGGGACTACAGGCATGTGCCACCATACCCAGCTAATTTTTTGTATTTTTGGTAGAGACAGCGTTTCACCATGTTGGGCAAGCTGGTCTCAAACTCCTGACCTCAGATGATCCGCCTGCCTCTACCTCCCAAAATGCTGGGATTGTAGTCATGAGCCACAATGCCCGGTCCGTTTATTCATTTCTTACAAAGTCCACAGACATTAGTATGGTTCAAGATTGAACTGTTATAATTTCTTTTTTTCTTCTATTTATATCCCACTATTGTCTTCTTCTAATCTATTATCCGTTTGCAGTCAGTAAAATTTTGATGTACTCTTTCAAATCCTTTAATAGTTTTCTATTGCTCTTAGTCCTTAATATCCCTGAAATGTCATGCCAAATCTGGCCCCTGTCAAGCACTTTTGTCTACCTAACAGCTCTATTTGAGTATCTCACACTGTTTGAATTCATCAACTTTTTTCCAAAAGTGTTTCTTAAACACTGTTTTTTTGTTTTGTTTTGTTTTGTTTTGTTTTCTGACATGGAGTCTCTCTCTGTGAGCCCAGCCTTAACCACTGTTTCTGATTTCACTTAATGCCTGGTCACTCAGTCTAGATTCCTAAAAGTAACTGTTGATTATTTTCTGTTATTCAGCCCATGCCCTAATCAATCACCAAATTCTTTACATATTTGATTTTTAAGTTTTATTTTAAAAATTTTAATTTACACCAAATAATTGTACGTATTTATGGGATACAATGTGATGTTTCTATAAATGTATTGATTGTGTAATGATAAAATCACCATAATTAGCATATCCATCACTACAAACATCATTTCTTTATAGTCAGAACATTCAAAATCTCTTCCAGCTATTTTGAAATATACAATAAATTATTGTTAACTGTAGTCACCCTACTCTGCAATAGGACACCAAAGTTTATTCCTATCTAACTATAACTTGTACCCACTTATATTTTTACCTGAAAGTATCTTTAAATCTTTCAACTATTTGTATTTTGCTTCTTATAACAAGTAACAATTTTGATACTCCTATATTAAAACTAGATTTTCTTATGCAATTAAAAAATAATTATGTAGTAATGTTCTTATGAATAGTAAATTTCAATATTATGCCATACGGAGTATTTAGGTTGATAATAGTATTATTTTAAACTGTGCTGCACTGAAGTTACTATTTTGTTTACTTCTCCAATTATTTTATTGTTTAAATTTCTGTGATAATGGATCTAAATATAGGCGTCGTTTGAAATATACATATTACCATCAAGAAGAATTGTACTAATTTATGTTTCAAAAAACAATGTACAAAAATGCTCACACCAAAGCCAACGTAAGTGACATTACTTAAGATGACACATTGTTTTAAAGAATGAATTTATTCATTGCATTGATGTTTAAAAATGAATTTATTTATTACACTGAGCTTACGTTACAAACATTAAAAAATTTTTAAATGTTTAATGTCCTTTTAAATTTTCTCTTATGCTAATTACATGAACAAAACGTGTACATTTTTCTGCTATGGTCATCATTTTCATGTTGGCTTATTAGGACATTTTACATTTTCAAAATTTATGTTTTTTATATATTGAAAACATTTTTCCAGATTGTCCTTTACCTATTTTTTTTTTTTTTTAGAAATTGATGTTCAAGTATTTTACATAAACAAATTATTCAATTTTATAAATTATTGCCTCTTTCACTTTGCTCACTTTCCTACAGAAAAACTCACAGCAGGATTACATATGTATTCAAAATTTTACCTTACAGCAATTTTATGGTTTTCTAATATCTATTACAATGTAGTACTCAGGTTGAGATTGATTGATTTATTTTGTATCTAATCCCATGCTTGTTGTTTACATCTATGCCACTTGAATATTTCCTAATTTACCATTATTTGTCATCTTCATCTCATACTTATTAATGTATGTATTTGGGCATGGTGCAACACAATCTATTTCCAATATAACACTGTTTCAGAACTGTAAGTTTTTTTGTTTTTGTTTTTGTTTTACTCTGTCAGTGACAGTTCACTCTGTCACTCTGTCACCCAGACTGGAGCACAGTGGTGCAATCTCAGCTCACTGCTACCTCGGCCTCTCTGGTTAGATTCTCCTGCCTGAGCTTCTCGAGTAGCTGGGATTACAGGCATGAGCCACCATGCTTGACCTAGTAACATAAGTTTTTAATTACTATATTTTATATGTTTTAAAAATTTTTTGGGAAATTATTTTTTAATGTTCTGAAAATTGCTTAACTCACATTTACTATGTAAGGTAAGCTTTAGAATTAATTTTTTGAGAACCATCAGCCATTACTTTTGGATTTTGATACTGACTACCTTGCATATAATTTCAATTAGATAAAACTGACATCTTTACAACTTTATGTCTTTCTATATATGAACATTCTGTTAGAGGCAGTAGGCAGACAAATTTCTAGATAGATAGGGGCACATCCCTGGTGAAACCAGATCTTCAACGCAAAAACAGCCTGAAGCCTGAAAATCAGGTTGCCACTTCTGGATGGAGTCCACGACAAGAGTGAGTACCTCTATTCTTGTTTGCCAGCTCTTTCCTAGCTGGTTCTTTCTGAATAATGCTTTTTAACCCATGGAATGTTGCCTTTTGCAAGGTACCTACTGCCTGGGCCTCCCCAATTCTGAGCCTATAAAAACCCTAGACTCAGCTACATATGCCTACCTTCCAGTAGGGACCTGCCTTCCAGTAGGGACTACCCACCTCGGGTTCCCTCTCCACTGAGAGCTGTTCTGTCTCTCAATAAAACTCTTTCCTGCCTCCCTCACTCTTCGGTTGTCCCATAACCTCATTCTTCTTGGACACGGAACAAGAACCTGAGACCTGCCGAACAGCAGGTGCCAAAGATGCTGCTGTAACACCATAGCCCTCCCATCCTCTATCCTCCACTGACGCTGAGTGGCAGGAAGTGGAGGCAGAGCTGGGCCGGCCCAGGAGCCACGTGCTGGAGCCAGTTGAGGAGACTGAACGAGCTGGGACATGACCCCTTTTGCCAAAGCATGGAGATGGTGGGAACGAATAAACTGTAAGACAAACAAGCCATGAACCTTCTGGAGTCCAGACCTCAGGACTCCATAAATCAGAGTTGTGACACACTGTAACTGTATATTAGTACTACACAAATTTGTTGCTCTAAATTGTGCTTCATGCTTTTGGTTTGTTTTTACACATATTTTGGGAAAGTTTCATCCTTAATATTTTTAAATGTTGCATATATTAGAATAGTCTGACTTCACACTTGAAGGTCCTATGACAATGTCTAAAATTCTTGGCACACGAAACTTTTTCCTATTGAAAACATTTATCTTCTTTTGCAACCTGTTGCCAAAAAAGATTGCTAAAGAGGAAGCTTTGAAGCTATTTCATTTTTTGTACTTTATTATTTGTTCAGAGAATATTAAACTTTACCTTGTGAATGTCACTAAATGTAGATCAATTTTCACTAACATTGGTTGCAGTTCACTCAGTCCTTTTAGCTCAGGGAAAATCCATTCTAATATAACTTCTGACCACTTCTTTTTCATTAAATCTAATCACTTAAAGGAGCAGATGGACAGTAGAGTTTTCTTATATATGAACACTTTTCTGATGTGTTTCATTCCCAAATCTCTGAGTCACAAGGTAGACAGACACACAGGAGAGATCAGGGTAAATGTATTTCTCTTTAAAGACTCAGAGATTCAAAATGATGTGTTGAATTTGGGACAGGTCAACCTTAGTCTAGTTCTGTATTTTGTAGTCAGGTGAAGTGTCTTCAAAATTTTTGTCTTCAGTAGTCCCTCAGCTTTCTATTCTATTTTATTATACATCTTCTTAGGGAGCTTTTCACTCTTTTGTTTATTCCATTTGTTTTAATTCTGCAATATTGACTGAGGCTGTCTTTTAAAATGATATTTGAGTATGTTGTCCAAATACCTTTTTAAAGCAAAACCTATGCATTTTTTTTTCCCACAAAAGACAAATATGGGTTAACAAGCAGAATATGGTATTCAGAGAATTTGTGACAAAGAAGAGGCACAGGCAAGTGGTTAAATGTCAGGGACTTTCCAAGAGGGATATCAGAAAATCACCGATAGTCAGGTCAGTGGAGCATGACAATGAACAATTTAGGAGCTGTCACTGTTCAGAGATCCACAGAAATAAGCTAAAAAATAACTGCATGAAGTAGCAGGGTGACATATTAGGGGACTAATTGCAGTCTCTGAACTGGTGAGAGAAAAGGGACTGACCAGAAAGAAAGCAGGAGTTCAGGGTGAGGAACTTAAGTGGGAACCTTTGCCCAGGGGACCAGGACCAATCTGCGATTACAGACATGTGCCTTCGAACAAAGCAGAAGCACAATTTCTTCATTTGGCCTGTATGGTCACAGCCAGATTGGTAGCAGTGACAACTTGTTGCTGACCATCTGGCTGTGAATTAAATCCTTGCTGGCAAGGGAGAATTTGGGGTCTAGAAAGTACAGCAGGGTTAAGCTTAATGTAAAAAAGTCTGGCAAAGGAATGGTAGCCAGCTTCTGCTGCTGTGAACAACTGGCCTAATTTATAATATATTCATACTACATTTTTTTCAGTAGTCTTTAATTATGTACTTTAATTAGGAACATCATTGCTTTCTAGCAATAGGTACTTCTCTTATTATTAAGAATAACCTATCATATACAGGATATTCTTTGTTCCTTGGTAAACATTGTTTATGTTGTCTACCTGTCAAAATGTTTATCTCAGCCATTTCAAATGGTGGGGAACATTATTTAAAATCAAGAAATAGAGTATCTTTAAACTTGAGATATTTCCCTGTTATGCACATTTTAAATTTAAAATGTCCCATTCAAATGAAAAAAGAAATGTGTCAAAATTTGGTAAACGGTATTTTCAATAAATGCCATAATTTGCTATTCTTTTAGAGATCCTGTTATTAAATTAGTCCACCAAAGCATATTTATGACTTATTTATATTGTCTATTCTCAAATTGTCACAGATGCAGACATGAACACTTTCTTATACAACATCACTTTCTGGACATACTTGATAAATGATTTTATAAATAAAAATTTTAAAGTGTCCACTAAATTTTTAGTAATCTAGGATGGAAACCAGAGTATTTGATGGGGTGGGGTTAGTGATTAGGATATTACTTTTACTTCTACTCCTGAAAGCTCCTATTCTGAATAAGATGCTGCTTGTCACTTTCAATTTTTGTATCAGCCTGTTGACTTTACAATCTGAAAGCTCTTGATCTTTAATGATCTGTAGCACATCTGTATGCATAGTACTGTCTTCCAAACTCAACAATACAAAAACATTAGGCACGTATCACAGAGCTCTTTTAATACATTTTCTATGCAACAATGCTTTTCCCAAATGCAACCCATTTTTGCATAAAAAATAAGATTGTACTGTGTGGAGATAATCAGGTAGTTATGCTGAACTAATGAGCTTTTCTTTTTCTGACAGTACTCTGATACAGTAATTGGAGAATTTAGTTATTCCTTAGATTCAGGAATGATGAGTTCTGTACCTTTGGTTATCATGAAAGATTTCCTTACACTAGAATATCCTGGCTAGGTAAGTGCATTAACAAAGCAACACTCCAATCCATTGATAACATTATATGAAATAATAGGTTGCCTATTCATTTACATAAAATCATTCATTAAAACTGAGATACTTTGCATATAATGTAAATTAATTGTGCCCACTTGCCAATGTTATTTTTATTAAATAAATGGATCTTAAACTATGTGTTATTTTTCTTCCTTATTGTATAAAACAAAATCTTCAAAAAGTGGTCACAGGGAAATGATAATATCAGTTAGGATAACTTAACTTTTTTTAGAGGAAATATTTCTTCTAACTTGAAAACACATTTTACAAGTTATATTTTCACAATTTTAGACATTCCACCTCTCATTCTGTTTGTCTCAGGTCCTGATTATGTTTCAGAATTTAGTCTTGATGCTCTATAATCATATACATGCTCTTTTTGCACTCTAAAAATAATATTCAATACAAAATACAAAATAGGAGATGAAGGGCCTGCAAAACTCATTTAGACTAGTAGCATATTTATTTAGCACATGTGGGCAACATTCTTATGAAAAGATGTTTTATTGTTTCCCCAATATGACAAACAAGCTAGTAAGAAAGTGGCAAATCCTGCATGTTTGGCTATTTTACTTTCAAGCTCTGGCCCATTTTTTACACTGTTGTGGCAACAGCCTTTGGTTTCCTATTTCTTTTCCTCTCTGATGCTCCCTTCTTTTCATAGTTTGCTGTATTCATGGTTGAGGAAATGAAAACTTCCATACTGCAATGAAGTTAGTTTCCTGCATGTACCCAACGTAAGAAAGGCAAGTAAATGACTACTTTTTAAGATAAGCATGTCTTACCTCCAAATCTATGTTTAGAGATTTTAAAAGTATTGTATTACTTTTTAAATATTTTTAAGGCAAGCATACTTGAAAAAATGTTATGCCTTTTTCTAATTCCTTTCCTTTTCTGGCTTGTTTGAGGGAACCCAGAATATAAAACAAAGCTGATGAGAAGCCAAGAAAAGACATGATTAAATTAAAGCAAAATAATAAAAGAACAGAATCACTTACATATTCAGTAATAGCCAGCAAAATAAAAAAAAAATATAAGAACAAAAGGAGAAAGGGAAAACAGGAAGGAAAGAAAGAAGGGAGGAAGGAAGGAAGGAAGGAAGGAAGGAAGGAAGGAAGGAAGGAAGGAAGGAAGGAAGGAAAAAAGGAGGGAAGGAAGAAAAGGAATGAAGGAAGAAAAGGAAGGAAGGAAGGAAGGAAGGAAGGAAGGAAGGAAGGAAGGAAGGAAGGGAAGGAAATATTCTCAAACTAAAATGTGTTTTCTTCAAATTGAGTGAGCAAAACAGAGATTTCTTGCAGCTGTTACATTTGCTGTTAGAACTGAAGTGGTAAATCAACTCAAGCTGATCTGTCAGCCAATCAAGAAATCTTTACGTTTTGGCTGGGTCTTTAGCACAGAGATCTGGGTGGTCACAGGTTGCTTTCGTGTAGGATAATATTTAATGTACTGTACAGCACATCCTTGAAAACTGGCCAAGACTAACATGGACTTGGCAGACACTTTCTGCAGCTCTTGGTGCCAACAGATGTCTTTGCTAGGTGAAAACAAATAAGAACCAAAATTCTTCCCAGCCTGCTGAAATGAAAGGTTCCTGGGAATTGCTGAGTGTTAAATTGCTGTCCTAAAACCTTTCATTTTGTGCTCTTGTTCTGAGTTGTGTTTTTGTTGCAATTGGCTCCCTGCCTCGGAACTTGGTTTGCTCTGCTGGGTTAACCATGATAAGCAGCTGGCGTGAGGGACCATGAGCTGATTCGACAGTGGCTCAGTGAACTTCAGGATTACCTCTACCACAAGAGGGTAGTATAAATCTTTGAAAGGCAGAGGGGATATTTTGATTCCCATCCCCAATCACTCTTCTCTTTGAACCTGGTCTCTTTGGCTCTCTTTTACTTTCCCCTTTCTCTGGAAACTCTTAGAACTGCCATTCTGCAAGCTTACATTGCTGTGGCACTTTATTAGCTTTAAAACTGTCGAAAAACAATCAGTGTGACTGCTGTCTGCAGTGGAACGGAGTATTCAGCAGTTGGAGTCTATATTCATATGGGGGATAAACATTTTAAAACTGTCCCCTTAAGACTCATGAATAAGACTATGGAATGTTTTCTTAGTATTCAATGTCTATGTAATAGAAGGAAAAGGGATTAGCTGGAGTGTGAATATGCATTCACAAATATTTATCTTATTGAAAATTGCAAGAAAACTTGCTCATTCATTTATAAATATTTTATTGATATTTTTATGAAACCTCCACTACATACTACACACTAAGGATACAGCAGTGGGCTAGAGAGACCACCCTGTTCTCATGGAGTTTGCACATAAGCATGAAAGACAAATACCAAGTGTGTTTACAAACCGTTATAAAAGTCAGGTGGTGGTAAGTGTGAAGAAAGAATATGAATCAGGATAAAGAGACGTGGGGAAAAGGGCAGTGTGATTTAGATAAGGTGGGTGAGTAAAGTTCTTAATCAAATACACAGGTAAGTACATATAAATTGAATGGTATTTATCCTTTCATTTAACATGTATTTATTGACTACCTAATACATATAATTCATGTCAGATGTTCTATTTAGTATTTAGTCAATATTATTTACATTCTTCAGGTATTGATTATTGCCACTCTTGCATAGCATAGATTTCAAGATCTTAGGTTTTGATATTAAACACCTGTGTTTGCATCTTACGTAATGTGACCTCTGGTAATTTTTAAATAATTTTCCTATATATAAAATAATATGTACCATAGAGTTGTCAGGTATATTAATGACATAGCAAGGGAGAAGGGCCAAGCATGATACTTGAAGCACAGTTTACACCTATCAAATATCAGTTATTGAAATTCTTAAAATTAATGCATAGCCATATCTTTCAAGTTAAAAATATTAACAGTACAATCATGGGAACTTTTCTGTCCTTAAAAATCTTCCATAATTTAATGATACCGTTTTTAAAATGAATAGTTACAGACTGGAACAGAAAAAAACAAAAACAAAAACAAAAACAAACAAAAAAAACTGCCATTGCTTTTCTACAAATGAAAACAAGTTAACTCATAAGCCCCCATTTTCAAAATATTATTAGTTCAACGTAAATCAGCTACAGATGGTCTCTGACTTACTATGGTTCAGCTTACAATTGTTTAATTTTACAACGGTGAGAAAACAATATGTATTCAGTAGAAACTGTACTTCAAATTTTCAATTGTGATATATTCCCATGCTGATAATATGTTGTATGATACAATACTCCCTTCCACTGCTGGGCAGCCAGTGAGTCAAAGCTCCCAGATAGGCAAGAGATCACGATGGTGAACAACTGATAATCTACAGTGTGCTGTGTTGGAAAGTGTATTTTGTTGTTGTTGTTGTGTTTTTGTTTTTGTTTTTTTCTTGAGATGGGGTCTCACTGTGTTTCCCAGGCTGTTCTCAAATTCCTGGGCTGAAACACTTCTCTTTCCTCGGCCTCATAAATAGCTGGGATTTCTGGCCCCTGCACCTGGCCAGAAAACGTCTTCAATCATAGATTGCAGGGCTCCACCACTAGAGTTTGTGATTCAGGAGGTCCTGGGTGGAGTCTGATAACTTGAGTTTCTAACAAGTTTCCAGGTGATGCTAATGCTGCTTGTCCACGGACCACTCACCCAGATAAATTGTTATTTTCTTTTGGGCTTGAAAATCATTATGCTACCATTTTCCTTCTTTGTATTTTGTAACATAAAATGTATCTCCCAGTATTTCAAAATGTATCTCTTAGTATTTCAAGTCTAATTTTGGCTAGGCTTCCTTTTAGGATTTTTATAGTTTTATGTCTTATATTTAAGTCTTTAATTCATCTTGAGTTAATTTTTGTATATGGTGAGAGATAGGGATTCCAATTTTATTCTTCTACATACAGCTTGCCATTTTTCCTAGCACTGTTTATTGAATAGGATGTCCTTTCCGCAGTGTATATTTTTGTCAACTTTGCCAAAGATCAGTTGCTTGCAGGCATGTGGCTTTATTTCTGACTTCTTTATTCTGTTCTGTGGATCTGTATATCTATTTGTATACCAGTATCATGCTGTTTTGTTTACTACAGCCTTGCAATATAATTTGAAGTCAGATAATGTGATGCCTCCAGCTTTGTTCCTTTTGTTTAGGATTGTTTTGGCTATTCAGGCTGTTTTTGGTTCCATATGCATTTCAAGGTTGTTTCTAATTCTGTGAAAAAATGACATTGATAATTTGATAGGAGTGGAATTGAATTTGAGGGTTACTTTTGGCAGTATGGTCCTTTTGATGATGTTGACTTTTCCAATTCATAAGCATGGGGTGTTTTTCCATTTGTTTATGTCATCTCTGATTTCTTTAATCAGTGTTTTATAGTTCTCCTTGTAGAGATCTTTCATCTCCTTGGTTAAATGTATTCCTGGGTGTTTTTTTGTTTTTTTTTTTTTTTTTTTTTTTTTTTTTTTTTGTAGCTATCGTAAATGAGATTGAGATTGAGTTCTTGAGTTTTTTTCACAGCTTGATCATTATTGGTGTATAGAAATGCTATGGATTTTTGTATATTGGTTTTGTATGCTGAAACTTTGCTGAAGTCATTTATTAAATGCAATATTCTTTTTGAGGAATCTTTAGGGTTTTCAACGTATGATATCATCAATGAATAAAGATAATTTGAATTTCTCTTTTCCAATCTAAATGCCTTCTATTTCTTTCTCTTGACTGATTGCTTTAGCTGGGACTTCCAGTACCATGTTGAATAGGAGTGGTGAGAGTGGGTATTCTTATCCTGTTCTGGTTCTTAGAGGAATGATTTCAAATTTTGCCTGTTCAGAATGATGTTGTATGTGAGTTTGTCATAGATGGCTTTTATTATTTTGAAGCATGTTTTTTCAATGGCTCATTTGTGGGGATTTTTGTCATGCAGAGATACTGGATTTTATCGAATGCTTTCTCTGTATCTATTGAGAGAATCATACAGCTTTTGTTTTTAATTCTATTTATGTGGCGAGTCACTTTTATTGATCTGTATACTTTGAAGCATCTTTCTATTGCCGAAATAAAACTTTGCTTTTTTATCTTTTTGATATATTGTTGGATTCATTTGCTAGTTTTTTGATTGAGGATTTTTGCATCTATGCTGATCATGATATTGGTCTGTGGTTTTCTTTTTTGTTGTATCATTGCCTGGCTTTGGAATCAGAATAATGCTGGCTTCATAGAATGAGATAAGGAGAATTCCCTCTTCCTCGATTTTTTGAAACAGTTTCAGTAACATTAATACGATTGGCCTAGGCAAATAATTTATGACAAAGTTCTCAAAAGCATACACAACAAAAACAAAAATAGACAAATGGAACCTCATTAACTAAAAAGCTTCTGCATAGCAAAAGAAATAATAATAGAGTAAACAGAAAATCTACAGAATGGAAGAAAATATTTGACAACTGTTCATTTGACAAGATGGCTAATATCCAGAACTAGAAGGAACTCAAACAACACAACAAGAAAATTCAAATGACTCCACTAAAAAGTGGGCAAAGAACATGAAACAGACTAAAAAAAAAAAAAAATACAAGCAGCAACAAACATATGAAAAAATGTTCAATATCACTAATCATCAGAGAAATGCAAATTAAAACCACATTAAGATACTGTTTTACACCAGTCAGAATGGCTATTATTTAAAATTAAAAACAACAGATGTTGGTGAGAATGTGGAATAAAGGGAATATTTATACATTGTTGGTGGGAAAATAAATTAGTTCAACCTCTATAGAAAACAGAATGGAGAGATCTCACAGAACTAAAATAGAACTACTGAGTATCTACCCAAAGGAAAAGAAATCAATATATAAAAGTGACACCTGCATTCATATCTTTATTACAAAACTATTCACAAAAGCAAAGACATGGAACCAACCTAAGTAAGTGTCCATTAATGAATGATTGAATAAAGAAAATGTGGTATGTATACATACACACACTGAATATGTTATATTATATATATACTGAATGTGATATATATTCATATTTATATGCATACGTATATATATAGAGACACATACACTGTGGAATACTACTCAGCCATAAAAAGAATGAAATTATGTCTTTTGCAACAACATAGATGGAACTAGAGGCCATTATCTTAAGTGAAATAACTCAGTAACAGAAAGTCAAATACTGTACGTTCTCTTACAAGTGTGAGCTAGACAATGTCTATATATGAATATACAGAGTGGAATAATAGACACTAGAGACTCCAAAAGGTGAGAGATAGGGCGAGGGATGAGAAATTATCTATTGGGTACAATTTACACTATTTGGGTAATGGTTACACTAACAGCCCAGATTCCACTACTATGCAATGTAGGTATGTCTTTTAGAATTCTAAGAAAACCTTTTATCTTTCACCAAAGCCTAGTTCTTACAAAACTAGGGCATTTTGTCTTTCAGACAGTGGTTTACTCCTTTTTCTTTACTTTGTTTGCATTTGCTTCAAAGATGAATGAAATAAAATACCAAGAGGAGGAACTATATTTCAGAAATAATTTCAAATGTAGACTTCTAATTTTTTGCCACTGTGGTCCAAGAAGATACTTGATATAATTTTGATATTTTTGAATTTATTGAAACTTTATAGCCAAGCATATGGTCTATTTTGGAGAATGTTCCATGCATAGATGAGAAAAATGTATATCGTGCCACTGGTAGATAGAATATTTTTGTAAATGGCTATTAGCTCCATTTGGTCTAGAGTCCCATTCAAATCCAGAGATTTTTTTGATTTTCTGATTCAATCAAGTGTACTTTTCCATTTGGAAGAAAAATAAATCTGCGTGTATTGAAAAGTATCTACTGTTTAAGTATTTTCTATTTTAGTCTTCTGATTGCTAAATATGATTTAGGCACATAAGAGTCTTCCAAACTCTGGAGGTATCATACTGTTTTGCAATTATGTTCTGTTAAATAACGCTTAGGCAGATTACAAGTACTTAGCTAAATTAATATGAGCAACCGTTTACAATCTGTTATATTTTGCTTATGGTAATTTTTAAGAGATTATGTTGGATGCACAAATAAGCTAGCTGAACCTGTTAAATGAAAGTGTGTGCACTTAATCCTTTTTCTCTTACTGCATTTAAATTGCACCATAAGAATTGTTCTTTTTATAGCATGTTCTTAAGAGCCTGACTGAATACCTTTGACATTAAGGACAATATTATACATAAATACATACCTACAGACAGGCACATATACATATGCATATACACACACTCATACATTTTTTAAACTGCAATGAGACTACACTAGATACAGAACATGTATACAAGAGCTTGCTAATATAATTTCTATGACTAAAACAGTCACTCAAATTTCAATTTTCCTGGCTTCAGGCAGACTAGACAATGTACTTTTTCTAATATTTTAATCATGTTTTTTCAAGTAGTCTTAAATTTAACTGGGACTCAGGTATAAGATCTCTATTTTGATCATTGGAATTTGGGCATGAAATTGTAGTTGCTATTTTTTTGTGGTTTGTACAGTTGGTTGTTTTGGAGACAGGGTCAGTTCACTATATTGCTTAAGTCCATGGGATGGTTTTTCCACAAGGGTGTGCATGGCATTTACATCTATATGGCATGCAAACATAGTTATCATACTTGAATATTTGAAACTGATGGTGGTAGCGGAGGAAGAGACTGAAAAGACCAGTCCCTGTTATGAAGCAGGCAGTTATTGGAAGCTGTTCTTTAGCAAGTGAGGTTTCTGCTTTCAGACATGCCTTTGTGTTTGAAGCTCTACCTCTTTTTTATTAGTCTCTGTAATGTAGTCCTATAGAGACATTTTGTTTTTCCAAAATGGTATCATCCCATCTCAGATTTCTAGCTGCCAGCTGCCTGTTGCTTTTTTTGTTTATTTCAAATAATCAACAACTCTTTTAAAATTTCTACAGGTTGAGTTTCTGTGGTCCAGTCTTTCTTTTAGCTAAAAAATATATTGGCCTCATGTGAGAGCATGTCTACTAACCATGGCTGTAAAAGTAACTGATGCATTCTAGTCCAGGATCTTGATAATTTCAAGTGCATTTTGCTAATTGAAGACAACATTAACACAGTGCTTGCTAATAAATCATGTCCGAATACTGAACAAAGGAAATGATAGTGTTTAAAGGTTCTCTAAGCTCTAAGCATACATTATTCATCTTAAATTGTTTTAATTTTCATTTCTTCCCCTGGGTGTCATTTATACGGGAGACCTAATATTTTACCTGCACAGCAAAACCATTCGCCTTTTATTTGGTAAAAGAAACTTTACTTTTTGGGAAGAGATAATTCTTTCCTCAATCTTAGTCCATGTGATTTGAAACAGTTCGGCTCAACCTTGAGCTTTAGGAATAGATGTGACCCCAATGTGGCCATTCAGGGCACTTTAAGCTTCTCAATGACTCATTACCTCAGTTGAACCAGTGAGATCCTTACATATGAGTTTGTTAAAACTAAATAAAAAGAACAGTGTTTGTTTGTTTTATGTTTTCAAAAAGAAAATTTTAACTGATCCAATATCATCTTGCTGTCACTGGTTGTCACTTGGCACTATTTGTGTTTGAGAATAATTGACTGAAAATAAAGTCAACAAAGATAAAAGCAAATCGGTAGTGAAGACTTACCTTGTGAGCTATTCTTGACTATCTCATTTGAACATGTATATCATGTCATACCTAAAACTGTTTCTATGCTTGAACTTCTCAGTTATGCCCACCAAGTACTCCTTATCTTTATTCTAGTTTGGAACAGTTTGCATTGGGTTACTCCTCCCCACAACTAAATTGTATTATAGAGTGCATGGATTAATATAGCATCCTTAGCTCCTAACACTGGTACTGATACTCACAAAAAAAAAAAAAAAAAAAAAAAAAGCATGATAGAACCATAAACTCTAGGATAAAGCAAATCATTTATTATGTGATAAATTAGTAAACACTGTTTTACTGACATTAACACCTATCATTTTACTTCCATGAAACCATTTGATGTAATATATACTCAGATATGAAAGTGTTTTCCACTTCCCTATCTTTCTTTCCGTTTTTGGTATTTCTCCTGGGTTTACCCTAGTATAAGGTGGCTACTTTGGTTTTACAATATTTAGTGATATTTTCTTTTATGAAGCCAATCCATAAATAGGATACTGGTGTATCCATATAACACAGTATAATGGAGACTGACGATGAGCTATGGAGGTAACAGAATACAATGACAGCTCTGAGCCCTATAGGTCAGGAGAGAGTTGTTGCCAAGTGTAGGATTTGCCTAGCAAGACCTTGGTTTTCAGGATGATTGTCATTTCATTGTATTATACTGGGCCTTTAAATAATCCATAATTTATTGCATGTCTTCTGGAGTGTGTGCTTCCAGGACAGAGTCAGCAATGTACAGACTTTCCTAAATAACTTTATCAAGGTCTTCAATGTATGCCTGTAAATGCCAGGAGTATCAGGGTTCTCTATACTTTCCAAACTCTAGATATAAGGCTTTTGTTTCATGCCTGATCAGTGTAGAATATGAGGGCTGGAATGTCACTTTTACTTCCACATCTTTAGCTTCAAAAATACACTCAGGGACTCAGACTTTTGCTGACTATAATATTTTCCCAATATGTACGGACAGTTTTTAAGATCTTGGACTGCTCTGAATTGTAATAGACATATATCTTAACCCTGGTTCTCCTGCTTATTTTCTGGGAGCCCTTGGGATGTGGTCAGTTTCCTCCCTTATAATAAGGAAAAATCTTAATGGACTGTTTTCTAGGATGCTGGTTATTGAATGAGATAATCCTGATTTGTCCTCAAAATTTGATTTAAGTATTAGTATAAGTATTATAGTCAAACGTTAAAATAACAATGTAAAATAAGTTCAATTCTCAAGTAAATATTTGTTTTACTACTAATTTCTAAGATGTGTAATTTATTCAAAAATATTCTCTGACCCATATATGCTATGTCATGAAATTATTTGGCTGAAGTGACTCCTTGATTTGTATGTTCTACCTGGCTTCTTCCATTCTCTTGGCTATATGAATATATTGTAAGCATACAATTGGCCCTGTGTTTGTACTTGTATTCAGTGCCCAGAGAGGTCACATACATGAAATTGTCCCCATGAGAGAAGAGTAGCAAAGACCCTTGAGACAAATGAATCACCCAGAGCAAAGGAAAGAAGCTCTTCTCTAGTATTCGACATAGTCATGGAGGCACAGCACACAAGAAGTGATCTATCAGTACTGCCTCAAGGTCACAATTTCCAATTCAGAGAATCACCCAAGAGAGGGGTTCAGAATTAGTAAGTGCTTCTGGGACTGCAGCAGAAAGCACTGCAGGAAGAAACACTATTTATAAAAGTGAAGAAGCTACAGTGAATACTAAATTTTTTCTCCTTTCTCTGCA
Source organism: Macaca nemestrina (assembly GCF_043159975.1). Lineage (NCBI taxonomy): Eukaryota > Metazoa > Chordata > Mammalia > Primates > Cercopithecidae > Macaca > Macaca nemestrina. Next base: position 59,077,451 of record NC_092134.1, read on the forward strand.
AGTGACAAAACAAGAAAGCACTCACTTACCTAACTGACATCACATGAAATGAGAAGAGATAGTAATTATGACTTATTAAAAGTATTGTAAGTCATTACCATTGGGGACAATGATAAACATAATTATCTAGGACAGAAGAGATAGATGAACAAACAAACAAACAAAAAACACTCTAAAAGGACATAAAAGAGAGAAACCCAAGACAACAGATTTATTTTCTTAAAAGAAAGAGTAGAGAGAAAAATAAATGACACCTGGAGTTATGGACAGAATGTTTGTGTTGCCCCAAATTCATATGCTGAAGCCCTAGCCCCAGTTTGATGGATTAATTAAGGAGGTAGGGCCTTTGGGAGGTAATTAGGTTTAGATGAGATCTTAAGAATAGATGACAGTGATAAGATTAGTGTCCATACAAGAAGAGGGAACTATGAGAAATCCATGTCTGTTTGTGATTTTGCTATGGCAGTCCACACTGACTAATTAACTGGGTGAGATACAAGGTTAAAATTTTAGTGTTCAGGAGTTTTATAAAACATATTTTATATAAGTTTTATAAAAACATATTTAAGTACCCTCACTAGAACAAATGTTTGTATTTTATCTGGAACATATTTGTTTATAAATAAATAATATTAAAACTAATAATAAGGTTGATAGTAACAGTTTACCTTTATATATGACTTCTAGTTTTGTCACTAACTCTTACTATCATGGTATTAGTAAGTCCTAGAGAGAATCAGAGGCTTGTCAATACTACAAAGCAAATAGGATAGAATTGGCACAAGAATTTATATTTTTTCTAAAAGCTCGATCAAGGTTTCTCCTGTCATATCATACCCTCTCAATGAGGTTCTTCTGAATTTTATGAACATTTGACATGGAGACTACCATCTCAGTAGACCATATTTTTAAACATAGTTCAACTGCTTTTTAAAATTCAAGATATTTTCCATTGAAATCAACTAATAATTATATTGGTTAATGTGTGTCTCTCTGGGGACAAACTGTTCTAATAATAATTTCTTGTTGTTCTTAGCAACATAAAAATTCTAAAATCAGAAGTGTCCTGGCTTAAATTATGGTTAGGGTGTGTAATGTATCTAGGGGATTAGAATTTTTTTTTAGCCAAAACCACCAACTGTGGGTCTTTAGTTTGATACATTTCACTACACCTTGAGTGCAAAGAAAGAGTATGTAACGATGCTTTTAAGTTAAACGACTTAAACACACAAGAGTGTGACCTGGTAGAAAACTTTAAGGCAGACAGAGTTGAGATTAATCTCCAAGATTGGGGATATGTAAATGAATTCAATATTTTAAACATAAAACAATTCAAACAGCTATCTCCATGTTAGTTAAAATTGCCAGCTTTTATTACAATTCCTACTTTGTTCTGAAATTGGCTAAGTTTATAAAATCTCCATTAAGCTTATGGACAAAATTTTATTGTTTAGCTAAGTGGTATTATAATTTTTCTCTTTTTTTCCCAATTGTTCAAGTTAGGAAACTTAGAACACAATTATCCTTCATTGTTTTAACACTGGACTTAAAATTCTTTGTCAGTATATCAACAAATACACTAAAATAATGTTCTCCCTAATTACTTCATATATATCTTGGCTTTTTATTAGTTTATATTTTTCTGCTATGTATTATTCTTCTTCAAATGCATGATCTTACTATTCTTTTCATTAGAACTCGTCTCTTTCTAGTCTGAATAATTTCTCCAGCTGTCCAGATCCATCTGTATTTTTGATCAAACTGATTTATTATCTCTCGCTTCTAACATTTTATTATTATAGATTTGGATGTGCACTCATTCACATTTTCCACTGACTGCTTAATGATTGTGTTGAATAATATCAAAGCACATTCTGATCTCCAGGGACCTTCCTTGATACTACTATCTTCCAATAAGGCATAGAATAATTGCAGTTTTCTGTTTGCTGGGCTAATTTTTATATTCTTATTAACCATTATTTATATGTAATAAAACATTAATGAAACTTCTGTTTTTTAAAACTCAACTTTTAGAAAAAAGAAAAATGATAAAACAGTAACTAGGAAGTATTGGTTTTTCTAAAAACTGACACATAGTAATTGTACAGGCATATCTCCTTTTATTTTGCTGTGCTTTATTGCTCCTTGCAGATACTCTGTTTTTTTTTACAAATGGAAAGTTCATAGCATCCTTGACTCAAGCAAGTTTTTCAGCACCATTTTTCAAGAGTGTGTGCTCACTTCACATCTCTATATTGTGTTTTGGTAACTCTCACAATATTCCAAACTTTTTCATTGTTGTTATACCTGTTATAGTGATCTGTGATAAGGTACCTTTTATGCTACTATTGTAATATTTGAGAGCACCATAAACCAAACCCATATAAGACAGTAAACTTAATAGATAAATGTTTTCATGTGTTCTGACTGCTCCACTAACTGTGTCTTTCATTCTCTTTGGGCCTCCCTATTCCTGAGACACAACAATATTGAAGGTAGGCCAATTAATAACACTACAAAGGCCTCTAAGTGTTCAAGTGTAAGGAAGAGTCACACATCTCTCACTTTAAATCAAAAGCTAGAAATGATTAATCTTAGTGAAGGTGTGTTGAAAGCCAATACAGGCTGAAAGCTAGAACTCTTGCTTGAAACAGTTAACCAAGTTGTGAATGCAAAGGAAAAGTTATTGAAGAAAATTAAAAATGCTACTCCAATTAACACAAAAATGAACATAGAAACTAAAACAGCCTTATTGCTGATATGGAAAAAGTTTTAGTGATCTGAATAGATCAAACCTGTCACAACATTCCATAAAGACAAAGCCTAAACCAGAGCAAGGCCCTCTTATTTCACAAAGGCTGAGTGAGGTACAAAAACTGCAGGGGAAAAAAAAAAAAAAAGGTTCCTGAAGTTTAAGGAAAGATGCCATTTCCATAACAGAAAAGTGCAAAATGAAGCATCACACACTGATGGAGAAGCTCCAGCAAGTTATCCAGATGGAGTTAAGGTAACTCAGAAAGGTGGCCACACTAAACAACATATCTTCGATACAGACAAAACAGCTTTATATCAGAATAAGACGCTATATGGGACTTTCATAGATATACAGAAGGAAAAGTCAATGCTTGTCTTGATCTATGTAGTAAACTTTCATAGCTACATTGACAAAGTTTTAAATGTTAAGACTTAGATACAACAATATCTTCAGTCATTCTATTTGGAAAATATACTACAGATCCTACAGGAAATGAAGATAATTGGTCCTGCTAATTTCATGCGGAGAATGCAGCCTCAGGCAACCTTTCATCACCTATTTCCATGCAACATGTATGTATCCAGAGAGAATAATCAGTAGATTTCTTTTAGGAAAATGAAAAATATGGAGACGTAAGTCTCCCTCTTTTTATGATCAGATAAAATCAGCTTACTTGTTTAACTTAAATTTTAATTTCTTGTTCATATAATGCAGGTTTTAAATACAAATTTTTCTAAATATTTTTGCTGATATGTAAAACACCAGCACATAATTCCTTCTACCTTACATTTAAGAAAGGTTCTGTCTAAATGAACTCCGTGGCAGTGAAGGCATTTATATTCTAAAGCTATTTTTTTCTAATTAAAAAGCAGATGATGTAGCAGTCTTTGCCTTTCTCATGGTCAAACTCAGCATTATACTGGGGTGTGCCTTTCAAAAGGAACATTGCCTTTTCTTCCTCTACTATATTGGTTGCTGCTTCCTACATACTACTGTATTTCCTAAGAAAATATTAAGACAGTGCCCCAAATTCATAGTCTTTGATCTTAGTCCTTCATCCTTATTGCCTATTCCTACACAATTTTAAATTTTAGCTATGATCAAGAAACTTGGTCAGATTTTTAAGGGACTTTATTAAATGGGCCTTGTTTGGAATGAACATATAATCATTCCAGGTACATAAAACCCAAAATGAAACATTGAAGTGTGATTTGCCCTTCAATAAGTATAAACATGGGGTGGTTCAGAGATGTTAAAGGAAGCATTTATTAAATGAAAATAGCATAAAAAATAAGAGAAACTAATATATGTTGGTTAGCATATATGGAATTAAAACAGAATAGGAAGATAAGTTAAAATGATATCAAAAGTTTCAATTATAATATATAAGTTCTACTGTGGATTATCTTGGTTAAATTATATAACCAAAGCAATCTCTTATTACTTCATTTTAAAGATGACAATTAAAAATATTAAATTGTTCCTGAGATTTAATTTAAAAAGTGGATCTAAAACTATCACTTGTTCATAATGATAGGTGACCATAAAATTTTAGCTGTGTAATTCCTTCTTTCCCTGGGGCAGTACTTAGTGAATACTTCTTTAACTATTGGGATGGATAAGTTAAATTATTTTATGAAGGAGCATGATGCAACGATGAAGTAACACAGATTTCGAAAAACAAGGAACACATGGTTAAGCTTATCATATCCAGAGCGGAAATCTATAGTATGAGAATCACTGGATAAGTGAACCTCATATTAGTGTAATAGAAATATGGCAACAGATATCCAATAAAACCATTTACTCAGGCATGATATAACACTAGTCAATCTTAGATTGCTATTGGGTTACCCAAATTTTATTTAAAAAGGAGTCTTATGTATGTATTATATGTACATATTTATATTTTAAATTGTTTAAAATGTTGATGCCTCTTAACATTGTCATAGGCCAAGCAGTAGAAGCAATTACCTGTGCTTTGGGGGCCTTAGCTGTCATTTCTTATGACATAGTTGGACAATGTAGGGTAAGCAAAATTTTATCTCTACCTTCTTAGAGTTTTGGCTGGGTCTGAGAATTAAATTGATATAAGACAAATTAAAAGGAGAAGAGCACAAATATGTATTTCACATAAGTGTTAAATGACCTGAGAGCTTTCATGAAAAACGGAAGATCCAAAGAAGTGGCCAAACCTACATGTTTTTATACTAGGTTGAACAAAGAGAGGCAATTATGTAAAAGTAGCTAAACCGTATGCGGAGGCTAAAGGAAGATAAGAATTATTTCAATAAAGTCCATTTGCACAGTGAAAGGGGAGGGTCAGAGTGTTCTTTCTTCTTGCATCTGTGGTATTTATAATTGCCTTTATCTCAAAATAGTCTTTATGCCAAAGTGGCATGTTTTGGGGTGGCATATTCTGCCACCCTTCGACAACCATAACCCCTTGCTTTATATCAACAGGACATTTAAAAACCATTTGAGAAAAAGGTATATGGTTTATCATTGTTGCCAAAAGATATTCCGTAATATCTTCTGAAAAGTCCAAGAGAACAACAAAATTCTGCAGAATGGAAGTAACTGACATGGAAAAATATCTCAGAGACAAAACTAGAGTATTCCTGAAAGGAATCCTGTATCATTTTATTAGTAATACTATTGATGTTCACAATGGATGTTATTCTGAGGTAAAATAAAGAGATTGACAATTCTGGTGATTCCAAAGAGCCAGACTAAATCAAAAATATTTGTGCAATACTTTAACCAAATCATTTCTCTTGCATGTCCTTTTTAAATGTATATACAAGAGTGATACATTTTTAAATGCAAGTCTAAACTGAGTCCAAAAATATTTTTTCCATAGTATAAAAAGTAAGAAAATACTGAGATACATTTTAATTTACAGTGTTTTCTTAATGATAATTAAAATAATAGTGTGCCATACAATTGATCTCATCTTGGGTTTAATGAAATACAGTAGTTGGTCAGAAGCTATAAAATAGTCATCTAGCATGTATCCTAGGATGATCATTTTTATAGACATTTTAGATTTTTTCCTTTTCTTTTCTTACTAGTTCAGGTATACGAGCCAATAGACCCCAATGCAGATGCCACACAAAGCTACAAGTATTACAGTTTGGGACATGACAGCATGGAAGAATGAACAGAGAACACATTTAAGAAAAAGTAAGAGAAATTTGGAAAGGTTCAGCTCTTAAATGAGGAGTAATTGTGGGATTATAGTAGATCCATTTGATACCAATTTTTGATGCTTTATGGCCATGTTCCTTAAAGTGTTCTCTTTGGAAAGCATAGCTGGATTAGCCATATTATATTTGTGTAAATAAAAATAGGCAGGGTAATTCTTTTTGCAGTCTGAGGAAATGCAAAGTCTACCTAAGAGGCAAAGGCTTTTTTATTCTAAAAAATATATGTACCATTCTCAATTTTCAGAACTTTTAAAGTAATATATTTTAAAAGTTTTGTAGGCAGTTAGAAAGTAGAAAAAAAAAGTGAAGAAAATGATTTACATTGAGCCAAGCATAGAGATTAAATGAAAACATAGAACTACTTAAGTCCAAATTTGTGCAATTGTGGCCTCCATTTTGCACCTGCACTGTGTGGGCATAATTTAAATGAAATAACATCTGGCATGTTATAAGTGTAGTCATCAACAATTGCAGAAGCATTTAAGTTGTGACTGCACTTATGGGGAAAAGGGAGAGAAAACGCAATTAAGAAGACGTGAGTCTAAGATAGGATTAAATTCACAGTTTCCACATAACTCATTCTTTAGACTCCAGGGGCCAAAGCTCCAAGCTGAAGAGAATCTCACAGAGAATCAGAAGTTCTGAAGCAAGTAGTTCAATCATGGAGTGGTGGAAAGAGACTGGGCTTTGGAGGTGATTAGATATGTTACACAGCTCATCCTCACCACTTCCTAGGGGTAGGAAGTTGAACCAATTAAACATTTTGCATCATGTGTCTCTCAGTTGTAAAATGATAGTAATAAAAACCACATGAGTTTACGATGAGAATTACAGTAGAGTGGTATAAAGTAGGAGGCACCATGAATGGCAGCATCCTTTCTCAACTCTCTTTGTTCCTTCTTATATTTTTGTCCTTATGTTTTATATGATAATGATATTTTTATGTATTTAACTTGACTCTTACGTGTCTCAGTTTGACTTATAAATTCACCTACCTCATAACCCAGGGATTGGGGAATCATTTACTCATTCTAAACCATGTATAGAAAACCTCTTATGTGTAAATTAATAGGCCAGATCCTGAAATTAAAATTGTGAGCATGAAGAGACATGCTCCCTTGGTTCATATAATCTACTGGGTGACACAGACATTAATCAATTGTACATAAAAAGTAAAGTGACAGTACAAATGTGATATGCACCATGGATTAGGGATATACCTTGTGATATAAAAGGGTGCAGGAGTCAAATAAGTCAGGAAAGTATTTAGTGAACCATAGGAGAAAGAAAAAATATCTAGGCAAAAATGTCAGGAAAAATCATAAAGAAAAAAACCCTAAAAAATAAAACATAAAAAAAAATCCCTAAGACCTTTTTTGGCAAAAAGGAGCAATGTATATGAAATCAAAAGAGAATGTTTGGTATTTAATATGAAACAGATAACTGAAAAATTTATAGAGGTCTGTATCAGGTAATGTGGAATGAATGGTAGGGTTATCTATGGAAGGTTGAAGCCATGAATTATGTTCAAAATATGTTTGAAATTTTATAACAATGGAAGTATTCCTTAAAATGCAAATTGTGCCCATAATGGGCATTTTGACTGGCAGTCAGATAAATTTAATTTGCAACGACATTTCTTTGAAATGCAAGGTCTGACTTTGGGAGAGATACAATATAAAACGTATAAGTGGAATAGTAGAGTTGCAATGACAGATATTCACACATATATTCTTCTTCCTCTTGATCACTTTTATTTTTCCCTGTTTTCATTTCATGTCAGAAAGTGGAGTTTCAATTCAATTTTAATCTGGATTAGACTACTATTTCTCAGATAGATTGCACAAACACAGTAGTATAGCTAATTAGATAGATAGATAGATAGATAGATAGATAGATAGACAAATTTAGATGGTACGATGGACAATGTAATTACATTGATGTAAGATAAATGCAGTTGTAGAGCAGTCCAAAACTTGAGTCTGAGTATGGATTTTTTTTGAGGGTGCAAAACTAAGAGAAATGTAAAACATGTGATTGTACCTTAAGTCTCTGGGATGGACGCCATAAATTAGACAAATAATACAGAGCATGTTTTAATTAAGTTAAAATTTGATTCTAAACTATTTACCAGTCTCAACATATTCTGCTTATATAATAGTGAAGTAAGTCATGTATCTACATTTTAATAGGAATAAATTATCTAAAACACTGTCAATAATACAAACACCATCTAATAGGAAACTCAACTATTTAACAATACTAACAGTAACACAAAATTAATATTTTTGTAAATTCACTAGATTTTTACAAAAAACTTCAGATAAATATTATTACTCTTCAGATAAATATTATTACTCTTCAGATAAATATTATTACTCTGTTACTGCAAATGGTGAAACTGAGATCCTGAATATTTAGCTTGGGTACACAAAGACACAAAGCCATAAGGCTAGGCATATAGTAATTTTATGATAAGTTTTTGTTGAATTAATAAACCCATGGACTATCCAAAGATAAAACCTAGGTCTCCAGAACTTATAGTATCTCACTATATAACAAATAGAACCATTGGATAGTATAAAACACACTTAGAAGCCAGAGCTACATTTCCTTTCATTTAATCATTGAGTTATGTATTCATGCACTCACTCATCTATTCATTCTATGTTATTTCTCATAAGTTTGTCGATAGCACATTATCTCTGAGAAATTTTGTTAGGTATAAAGATGTGTCGATACATGAAACAATCATGTCCTCAGTTTTCACAGAGTGTGTAGTTTATCAGAGAATAGAGACAATTATACAAGTAATTTCCATGCAGTTAACACAGAAAAAGTAAAGAATGCAAGGGAATCAGAAAGTAGGACATACTAATCTGTGGCCTGGGAGAGGGAGACAGTGAAAAAACCTCAGAAGTGAATTTAAGCCAAGTCTTTATCTAAGAATGGGAATTAGCCAAGTGAAGGCACCCAGAATTTGGAAAAAGTAGGAGAACACTGAATGCAAAAGAAATGCATGGAGAGAGGAAGCTTATAGGCTAGAAAAATATAGTTCAATATGGATGAAAGATTGAGTGCAAGATGGAGTGTGAAAAGACATGAGAATAGAAAGAAAAGTAAGGGCCAGAAGATAGAGAGACTAGTGCACCACGTTAAGACGTTAGATGCATCCTCAAAGCAATGGTTTGTTTTGAAATAGAGGATTGTTAAGCAGGGGAACATCATGATCAGAGACGCATTTTTGTTTGTTTTTTTAAAGATCCTTTTACAGAGATTTTACATAGACAAAATTTTAGAAAAAAACAAAAAAGCCAGATGATATGTGGATGTCAATTGATTTTAGTGGTATTGGAGAAAAATAAATAATTAGGAGATATGTTTAAAGACATATACAAAGCATCCTAATTAATTTAGGGTGAGTCTTTGGGATGGCTTCCCAATTCTGAGTCCCAAGATTAAACAGGCCAATCCTGGGTCGGGCACAGTGGCTCATGCCTGTAATCTCAGCACGTCGGGAGGCCAAGGTGGGTGGATCACTTGAGGTCAGGAGTTTGAGACCAGCCTGGCCAACATGGTGAAACCCCATTTCTACAAAAATTACAAAAAAAATTAGCCTGTCATAGTGGCACACATCTGTAGTCCCAGCTACTCAGGAGACAGAGGCAGGAGAACTGCTTGAACCCAGGAGGCAGAGGTTGCAGTGAGCTGAGATCATGCCACTGCACTGCAGCCTGGGCAAAAGAGCGAGACTCCATCTCAAAAATAGATAAATAAATATATAAAAATTTAAAAAAGCAGGTCAGTCCTGTCTCTGGTAAATATTGCAGTTTGGTTCGATCAACATATATTCTTTAAACTAGGGAATGGTGAGGTAAAATCTCATTTCTTATACCTTCGAAGCTAAGTTTTCAAAAGTGACAAAGTTCTACACCACAGGCTCCCATGTAAGACTTGAAAGGCTGAACTAAAAATTATGTGGAAGAGGTCATGAGGCTTCTCTAGCAAGCAAAGTCAGAAAATATTTTTCTGTTTCCTTTTTTGGAGGTTTTTGTTTGTTTGTTTGTTTTTAATAGTAGCCATATAAGGGTTTCTGTTATCCGGTCCCTGGCATTCTGTATGTTTGGGGAGCAGAAAGCTGCTGCTGCTTCAGGCTTTCAATAAAATATTTCTACGGTGTGACTGTACAGTTTTCCTATTTGTATGGTTTCTAGAAATTTAGTATGTAATTCCCGTACCTAAATAATATTCTTAAATAAACTCATTTGTTCTTTCATACTAGCTGGAGTGGATTTTATTGTCAGCTGTAAAAATTCTCTGCTAGTTATAACTTGTTTTTCTAGATTTTGCTGTGGTCGTTACTAGCTATATAATTTTTGGAAATATGAGATCCCTTGTTCAAAAATATTAAGAATTTTAAGATGGCAACAACAGAACATTAAATCAAACACTGAGAGTTTCTAATCCCAGACCCCTGTGCACCTTCACAAGTCGTACACTCAGAAAGCTGATCCTGGCTGTGTTACAAAACAACCGCACGGGCAGATGTGGTTGGGGCAGGAGGTGATTCTGGAACCAGGCATTTTTAGGCTTAAAGCTCCACCATCTTGTAGCTGTACCATCTGGAACAGCTGCTAGTTGATGGATCAGCAAAAGAGAGAGAGAATAATCACTCAAGAGCTTATCTTTATTCTTCTTGGAAGTGCCTTATGCTATTTATTTCACCTTAAAAGACACTGGACCAAATTAGCCACAGGCTGTCTCCTAACTGAAAAGTTTCTGGGAAATATAAGAAAATAATTTTGATGGTGGTGAGTTTTGTGGTATTTGCTACAAATCTCAATATGTATTTCTACAACTCACAAGAAGTCCTGGAAATCCACAGCCTTACCACCACCAGACTAGAGTCTCTACTATGAGGCTTATCACAGAATGTGTCACGGAAGTATAAAACTTGAAGATGAGTAGAAAGGAGCTGAGCTATGTAGCCCTAACTCCCCTTCCCTAACTCAACAATCTAATCATTTATTCTTTCTTTAAAGAGGAGTAGACAGAGATATACCTGGAGCATTATTCTATGGGAAATCAATATACACGGAAACTAAAGGCCATTGGAACATGAGATTACCTGCCAACAACTTTTCTCCTCCATGCCCCTTCTATTAGCACTAATCATGGAAGTATCAAGGACAATATGGATGATGAGGATATTGTATTGTTTTAAGGCAATAACAGTACCTGTGGGTGAACCTGGTGCCCAAGTATCTTCAGTAAAACACCTATGTGCCCAGAACCCTGAACATCCCAGAAAGGAAGAAAGGTGGGCTGCTTAATGAGTACATCTCCCAATGCATTGGCACCCCAAATACTGTTCTTTTCAAATCCCCTTTCCATAAAAAGGCTTGCAAAACTGCTGGGTTATTTTTGGTTGGTGGTGGGTTTTTGTTTGTGTGTTTGTTTGTTGTTGGTTTTTTTTTTTTTTTTTTTTTGGTAAAGAGTTGCTGGAGGGAGGGAAGGGGGCTGGACTTAAACAATTATTTTCACTTTTAATTTTACAGACATTTACATCCTGCTTATATAAATTAAACTCATTCGAAGAGTAGTTAAAATAAGCTTAATAACAAAGGCAGAAATTTGAGAGACAAATAAAGAATCGTAATGTATAACAAAACCAAAGAAAAGTCATTGATTTATTAGTTGATGTTTCAGAATACATACATTATTCTTTTCATGTGTGGAGTGTGCTTAAGCCCTGGAAATGTCTATTATGAAGATATAACGCTGGAATTTGACATAATTACATGTCTGAGTGGTAGATTAGGGTATTCTTAATGGCACTTGATTTCAAGAGAGTTCAGATTTGGTACAGTGTTTAGATTTATAACCTTTGAAAGTCACAAAATATCCATTAAACTGTTCCAATATTTTATACAGGGTCACTGTATTCTTGCTTTGATGTGACCTTTATGTAGTTGGTTGCTTCAGAGCAGATTACTGGTTCCCAAAGGTTACATGGAATTCATCTTTCTCTATTTTACTTCCATTCTCAGTCACATTTACTATTTCACTGCAAACTTCTTTAAAGGTATGGGATTCTCTAATACTACTTGTTAATACTATGTTAATATGCTAAGTTGTTTTAAAATTTATGAGACTAGTTTTTATATATTTGGTCACCTATCATACATTTAAGCACCATACATTAGATTTAACTGCTGTTTATTCAGGTGTCATTTGAAGAATAGTCATATATCTTAATGGAGAGCCGTGAAAAGCAAGTGTGGAAGGACTTCAACATAAAGAAAAGACAAGTAGCACATTGTAGGATTCAGTTGCAACTGGAACAAGCTAGAGAACTTTATTTATAAGATATTCAATCATTTTTTCAGTATGGCTACAATTTTCTTTAAAAAATGATTACTAAATTTCCTAAAATTTAAAAATAATATATAATCATCTCATAATAGTCAACCACTAAAAGTGCCTTTATTCTAAAATTAATGATAAAAAATTCTATATAAAGTAATATTTTGATCCCACTTCACAACAACAAAGAAAGCATTCATAATGGCATTACTTGCCACTGATAATGCTATTTATAGTTTCTTATATTTGGTAAATTATTAATACTGCTGATTATGTTTATTCCAAAGGGTAGCAAGTTTCTATAATTTTGCTTTTTAAAAATTTTAGTAACACCTCTAATTGAAAGCTTTCTCTAATTGAAAGCTTTTTTTTTTTAAAAAAAAAAATGTGTTTAAATAGTGGTAAACTATTTTTTCCAGTTTTCTTTATTGTATCAATTTGTAGAAGTCAAAATAAAAGACACTTTTACCCAGAACGACATAAGGTAACATACACACTAAAAGTCATGTCAGATAACTTACCAATATAAGCTAAATAGTGTAAACACTCACATGCAGTGAAAATTCAACTACTGAGAATCAAGTAGCCTTTTTTAAATGTGAAATGACAACAAACAAATGGATTATGAGGATTGAATCAACAGATTCAAAAAATGGAACACTGCTAAGTATTTGTAATACTTCAATATTTATTGAATGAATCCTATTTATATATTATTTCATCATTTGAATCGATATCATTTTAACAAATTAGCATAGAAGAAATGAGACCATTCAGCAAAGTACTGTATGAAAAATACCCTAATATGAAAAATAACATCTTTGTTATATTCCTAATATCAAGGAATATAGTTTTAGTTTGAGATCACCACAGGGAGGAATTTAAGGCTCAGCTAGGAAACTTTCCACTGACCTCTGCCAAAATGGTAGGCGATTCTTTATTGAAGGCAGAGAGGAAGCATTATACAAAAGGGGGAGAATGTAGAGAAATATATAAAGGACCAAACAAAATGTACCTACTTTACACTGATTAATCCACAAATATCCACGTTTGCAATAGCTGCCAATATGCGATTAGAATCTTGTTTCTTGTAATATCCAAGAGTGTACAGGAAAAGCTATTCTGTTCTTCCCTTCTTGTTGTAGTGACAACAGGCTCCCTCTATATGGCTCACTTTTTGGCCACAGTTTTAACAAAAGCTATAAAATTTACTCTTCTGTTTTATTTTTTAACCCAAATGTGTTCTGTGAATTAATTCACTGGTCAAACACATTTTATCACAATCTACCATTGAGATACAAAAATCTTGTAATGTGGCAACTTCTTAGATGTACATTCTTCCAACTGTGATATATATATATATATATATATATATATACACACACACTTTTTTTTTTTTTTTTTAATTTTGACAGAGTCTTGCTCTGTCACCCAGGCTGGAGTGCGGTAGCGCCATCTCTACTCACTGCACCTCCACCTCCCGGGTTCAAGTGATTCTTGTGCCTCAGGCTCCTGAGTAGCTGGGACTACAGGCCCAGGCTACCACGCCTGGTTAATTTTTGTATTTTCAGTAGAGACCGGGTTTCCTGGAATTGAACTCCTGGCCTCAAGTGATCCACCCATCTGGGCATCCCAAAGTGCTGAGTGATTTATTTATTTATTTATTTTGGCGGCGCATTTATACTTTTATCACGGACAACGTGGCCCCTTCCACATCCACAAATCAGTGCTGTCCAAGCCTCACCCAGGAGCCCCTGTCCAGTCACTGCTCTCCGAGGGCCTCACCTAGGCTTCTGTCACATTATCACTCGCCAGGACGCACAGCAGCTCTTCCACTCTTACCTGAGGTTGTATTATAAAAGCACATGCTGGTTGTAAACACCTCCAACAACGCAGAAATGAGCAAGGGGAAAGTGGAACTTGCTGTGGACATGGCCACAGGACCACACTTTTGTTCCTGTTGGGATGCTTGGGTCGGTTTCACAAGTCGCCTCACAGTCCTGTAGGCTGACCCCATCTGTCTGGGCGCCTCGCGCTGCCTGCCTCCTGGGCACTCTGGGGCGACATGGACAGATGTGCGCTTGTCTAAGCTTCGGTGCGTGCAGTGAAGAGTCTGCACCAAGAATGGTCCATCAATGAGGGAGAGGACTACCCGGGTAGTAGTCCTGGGCACTTCCTGACTTTCTGCAGGAAGTGCTGTCCTTGAGTCATTCTGTTTTGTCCTGAGGCTGCTGCGAGGAGGGGGACAGATGAGCACATGCTGGAGGCTTCAGTCCAGGTACAGCAGCAGGTCCCAGCTGGCCCACTTTCCCTCACCAGAGAAGAGCAGCCCCCAGCAGGCTGCGGGCACAGTCTCAGCTCACGCAAGGCCTAGAGCGCACTGCAGGGCCCCAGCACCCAGTCTTAATTTTCACCCTTGTCGCTCCTGCTTTCCAGCTTTGGAGTCCTTGTTAAAAGGAACTCGAACCATAAAGTTATAAACACGACACCTGCATTCCCAATCCTTCACGGTTTTCTTTTTTACACACAAAGCTTACAATCTTTACTTTTTCCAAGAAAACCAGTTTTTTCCGACACTTTAAAAAACAAATTATCCTTTCATCATATGCTGAAAGCCCTACCCATGACAAACCTACTTCTGTGTTTGACTCTGTTCACTGACCCTTCATTTACTTCCTAAACTGACCCTTTTGGCAACTTTCAGTGAAGAGGTGGCTTTAATAAATATATTCTCCAGAAATCTCCAGAACCTTTGCGTGGGTCAGGGTGAGAGGTGCCGCCACGATGTAAATAGAACAGCTGAGTCCTCCGGGTAGGTGCCAGGTGCCATCTGCACAGGCCGCGTGTGTGGGAGGCACAGAATCAGAGGAGCTTCCTCAAAATGCATCCTTTGTCTCGGCAGAGCACACAGGCCCCAAGGCCCGGTAGACAGGGCGGGTCCCAGCGGATGCATACCACTTCCTGGTCTTGGGGGATGGTACGCCAGAGGCTGCCCAGAGCAGGAAGACCATGCAGAGGCCAGGGCCTCTTGTCCCACTCGGCAGAGACCCCAGAAGGAGCAAGGGGGCAGCATCAGAGCCTGGGGCCTGGACAGGGGTGCCCAAGGGCACAGCAGCTGCAGGCCATTAGGAAGTCCAGAAGACGGTGAGTGGAAAGCTGAGGTAGCGTGGAGTGACTCAGGGAAGGGACTATTCAGCTGAGAGTCCTGCATGTGCCTTTTGTGTTTCATCCGGGGATTTTGAAACCAGGTTTTTATCTGGACCTCCGAGAGGGGCATCTCCCTGGCCAGCCTCTTCCGCTCTAGAGGGCCGGAAGACGCTCTCCAAGTCGCCGACCTACTCAGCGATAAAGGCAGTGCGGACACTGGGGGCGGCCAGGTGTTTGGCCCCTTGACCCAGCCGCGGTTCTTTCCGGCGCAGGCAGATTTGAGGACCTAGCCTCCTTGATGCTGACGGCCTGAGGGGGCTCCCGGGTGCCGGATATCTGACCCGGGCCAGTGAGGCTCCCCTGGGACACATGGCAGGCCTGTAGGTGTGAGTCGGCCCTGAGCAGCTGCTCTGGGAGAGCCAGTCCACGGAGCCGAAGCTGAAGGGCAGCTGCCGGCCACAAGGTGGGGAGGAGGAGAGACGCGTGACCGTCAGGTGGGCCAGAGGAAAGACCGGGCGGGGCTGGCCAGGCGCAGGATCTACCTGGGTGGTTTTTAAATCTTTAACATAATATTTGCTTTTAATTTTTAATGTTACTATGTTGTCAATGTATTGTAAAGCTTAAACTCTTTTTCCTTAATACCACGTAATTTGAGTTTTTTTTTTTTTAAATTGCCAATTAAAAGTGAGATTACTTTGATTGAATTTCTTGTGATAATATTTATTCATGGCCCGGCAAGGTGGCTCATGCGTCTAATCCGAGCACTTTGTGAGGCCGAGGCGGGTGGATTGCTTGAGGTCAGGGGTTCTAGACCAGCCTGGCCGACATGGTGAAACACTGTCTCTACTAAAAATACAAAAACTAGCCGGGCATGGTGGTGCGTGCCTGTAATCTCAGCTAATTGGGAGGCTGAGGCACGAGAATTGTTTAAACCCAAGAGGTGGAGGTTGCAGTGAGCTGAGATTACACCACTGCACTCCAGGCAACAAAGTAGGAGTCTGTTTCCCCCCAGAAATATATATATATAAATTTTTTTTTATAATGCTGGCACTAAATGGTGGTTGCAATATGTATAACTCTCAAGCAGATGGCGTATTTTAAACCTACAAAATACATTTACATCATGTTTCTAATTACATTAGACTGGTTGATGTGACAACAGAAAACAGAAAAATTCTGTAAATTGGGGTCACTTATAACTGATGAACATCTACTAAACTAAATTCTCTCATCTATGTCTACAAGATACGGTTTTGGAGGATGGGATAGAAAACAATTTTTGACACAGAACATACAAACTCTTTAAACTTGACACTTTTATAGTATGATTTCTATTACTTTACATATAACAAAACTCTGAAGTGTGAATTTTCAGAAGTAACCAAGCATGACATTTTCCTTTACGTTTCTTCTTACATTGAGTAGTTTCTGTCATCTTCAAAAACACTAGAATGGAGATCTCTTACAACAAGTAACTGATCACTCAGTTGGCTGAAGTCTAGATTGAGGGCCAGGTGTGGTGGCTCACACCTGCAATTCCAGCAATTTGGGAGGCTGAGGTGGGAGGATTGCTTGAGGCCCAGAGTTTGAGACTAGCCTGATTAACATAGCCAGATCCTGTCTCTATCTCTAGACACACACACACACAAACACACACACACACACACACACACACGACCAGATTGGGATCTGGCTCAGAGCCATTCTTTCCAATTACACACCCTTCCCTTTTGTTTAAGAATATTTAAAAGAAACCCAGCAACTCCAGAAAACAAACAAACAAACAAAAAAAATCCCAGAAGGAACAACCACAGATCCTTAGTAGGGTTCGTTGTTAGCATCCCTGAAATATCTTGGAAAGGAACTTACTGGAAGTTTACACCCTCTTTGGTTCTTTGAAATGCTTCTCCCAACTGCCGTACAGCTTCTGGAGAAGAAACTTTCTCCCTAAAAACAGATGGTAACTACATCATTGAAGCAGAAAATTGTGTATGTATAATTTTATAGTTATTTTATTTTTATATATTTTTAATAGAAGGAAAGTAAAAGGATATAAAAGCTAGCTGGTCACATGTTTTGAGTAACATTTCCTCCCCCTTATATTCAGGGTCAGCTTGCATTCCATTTGATTAACATTGATTTGATATTTTTATCTTTAGAATTGATTTAGATAAATAGGATGTCAATACTAGATTTCTTCCTCAATAAGCTGCTTGCCTTCTCTATGCAGTGCGTTATGTCATTTCAATCTGGGTGATAATCTAGAATCAAAGCAGTTGTTTAATCTTCATTCCTAGCCGCTTTCTAGGCAGTGGCAATTGTCACCACTCCCATAAAAATTCTGGAAGATGTGACACTAAGTAAGATGATAATCAATACCACTTTTCCAGGATTCAGAAGCTTTAAGGACTATGTGTAAATAGCAGGGTATTGACGATATTTAATGAAGTCTTTTCTCTACAGCAGTAGACATTATCAGAGAAAGAAGTATCAATGATATCTACCAATGTATGTTACATATCATAAAAGAATGATATTTGGGTAAGTTACAAAATGAGTAAACTGTAATTATGGACAAATTTGGTCATGGTAAATAATTTGCCTAATAATTTTCTTCCCTTCAATTAAAATTTTGTTTTATTAAATATATGGATGTTAATCTAAGTATATTGTTAAACAGTAAGAAATAGGGTCTATAACATTGATGTAGAAAATGCTTGTGTATATGACAGCGTGCCTACTATGTGTTTTCTTACACTTAAAACATAGCAACTTTTTGAGAGAAATTTTTCACTTAATTTTGCAGATGTGAAAACTGAAGTAGAGAGCTTGAGAAAATCATTGTCAAAAAGAAGCAGGAATTAAGCTTCTGTTTGACTTATTTCAGGTCCCACCCAAGGATCATACAAAGACTTAAAGCTTCTTAACTAAGCACCGGAAGCACCAGAGAGAGAGGGAAAAAAAAATAGTATTGTACTCTTATCTCCAGGCGATAAAGCCAATGGTTTCTCTACTTGCTCTCAGTATTTTTGTGAAAAGATTTACTCATGATTCTCAAGCAATTTCAGTGAAAGCCCAACTGTTTCAAAAATTTTTACCTCAGCACTAAATAACAAAAGTCTTAAAAAGCAATTTTAGAATCACGTTGACGTAGTAAATAATCATTGTGTTTACAGGCTGATAGGGTCTGAAACCACGTGTGTTTTATGTATAGCAATACTTTTTACCAGTCACATGGAACTAATCATCAGGTGTGAAGTTAACCTGACTTATGGCAAAACATATGCAGACTTCTATGTAAAAAGGAAAAAAGCACAAATCAAAGGAAAATTAGTGGTGAGCTAGAAACAGCCTTATCTTTGAATTGTCTAATTTATGTGACTTATGTCTTCCATCATATTTTTTAGTAATATAGCTTTTTGAAGTGAATTGCCTTTTCGGCCAAGAAGAAATAAATGAGTAGATGAATAAAGGAAAAATGAGGTACTGAAGAAGAATGAAGACTTTCTAATATATATTCTTCGATCAGGTATATAGCATGAGTACTTACGTAGTTAACTCTTCTCGTAATCCTAAGCAATATCAAGATTTATTGTTTAATACTAAAGATGAAATAATACTAGAAGTTACACAAGATGTCATATATTGCAGGTATCATGATTACTGTCATTTAAATAAATTGTAAATCAACCTCCTTATTGTTGCTGAGACAGAAATTTAGCTGCTGTGAAATACTGAGATCTTCCTGCTTTTCCACTAAACCATTATTGTCTTTTATATTCTAAAAACTATCATATGAATTATCTCCAAAATAATAAAGAACAAAGAATCGCTGCTGCAGAGAAAATCCTTTGGGAATTTCTCACAGGCAAGGTCTTTCTCTTTTTCTTTTCTAAGGACACACAAAGATTCCTTAAAGCAGGAGTCAGCAAACTTTTCCTTAAAAGGAGTAGATAGCAAATATTTTAGAATTTTGCTGCCACTCAGTCTCTAGAGAGTCACAAGTACTAAACTCTCCAGTTTGTCTCAGAAAAGCAGCCGTAAACAATGTGTAAAGAAATAGCAAGTCTGGGATCCAATAACTTTTTATTTACCAAAACAGGCCAGAGTTGGTCCACTGATTCTAGTTTACTGACTGATGCCATATGGGGTAGGTTCATCCTACCTTCCAATTGCCCAGAATAGCCCATTGGAAATTTTTTAAAAGTATTTCCAAATCATAGTAATCTGCCTCTGTCTTTACTCCTCTTTTAGAATGAAATCTATTCCTAATTAAATCTTACTCATTCTTCAAATTCCACCTGAAATCCACCACATCAGAGAACTCCAGAGAGTATGATATTACGTGCATATTTGATTATCATAAACTATTTCATGCATTATGTCTTTTATCATGCTGACTTGTAGCACAATAATGCTGTAAGCATGAAAAAGAGAGAGGCTAAATAAGTTTCCATGATCAAATGAGAAAAAAGCAACAGTAAAGCCAAACTCTTTAATTCTACTTTGGCAGTCTTTATTAAGCTATTAACAATCTTATCGTTGCAAAAGAATACCTAGGAACATATAGCTCAACATTCCATCAAGCACAAAAAGCCCCTAGAGCTGTTAACTAGCAATTGATATCCAGTTTTAATATTTCCAGTCATAAGAAAATAACTACAGATGTGCCTCGATTTACAAATAGCTTATTTTTTAAAAGGACCTTTGTGAATGCATTTCTTATTAAGCCAAATGGCACTATAAAATTACTTGCTAATGTATGCAGAGTTGCTGAAATGGTGAATGTTTGTCCCTATTAGTAAAAACTGCAAGTGGAAAGAAAAATAATGAGCTTCAATACGTCCTGTGGAGATATATCCACAATTGGACAGGTCTAAATGCTATTTCTTATAGTGAACAAAACTATCTTTTCTGTAATATTTACTTTTCTGCTACAGATTTACTTTCACAGTGTCTTCTCTCTCTTTTCTGTGACTACTCTTCACGTATTTAAGAAAAAGTTGTCTTGTGTCCTCTAAGAATTTTTAAAGGACTATACCATACTAGAATCGTGATTTTTTTTTTCCTCCATAGCATGCGATTCCAGGAAAACTTCCAACAACTCACATGTACATATGTCATTCTTAAAATATGATGTTTTCACAGTAGCAAGTGGTCTGACTAGCAGGAAACAGTGAGAGTTGTCTTGCATGCCTTGTGAACTTGAATTTCCTTAAAATAGACTGTGCCAATGATAGACTCCCTTGATAAATCTGTTAGTAGTTTACATGTATTCCTTGTGTTTCAAGTAGATTTTCAGTAAGTTAAATGCAGAAATAACTCATTCGTGTTACAATGAATTCTTACATAAACTATTTCCTCTTATTTCCTGGTCAGTTGAGTATTCAATGGAGGCTTGAAACTCACACTATAATGTGGAATTCTACGTGATTTAACATCTTATGTTGTCACTAGTAATACTGCATAGTTGAACGTCTTAGGCTTAATTTCCTAAATCAATGGATCTCTTTTTAACAAAGGAAAGATTCTTTCATGAGTAGTGAAGTCCCTGAAAAAAGAAGTTTGAAAAGTTCTTTTTCAAGTCTTAGCAGTAAAGTCACGGACGTGACAGGGTACTGTGCATTTAGATCTATATTTCACTTGCTTTTGCTGGGATAAGCACTCTCTGGAAGAAACTCTCAGAATGCCAAAGGTTGAAACTGCTTCCAGCTTGTTTTTATACATAGTCATGGTTCTCACCATTTGTGATCTTAAGTTCTGAGAATAGATTCTAAAGCTGGTGATCAGCAGTGAAAGAGAGCTTAAATATATCAGTTTCTTATTTGCTTATGTTAAATAAGCAAGAGAAGAAAGTTTAAAGATATCAGTAATATAGCAATTGAGATTCCATTTAATTTGTTCCACATAGAGTCAGCATTTTTACTTAGTTAATTTAAATATTTTGAATCTATTTAATTTTTAAATTATATTTATCTTTATAAATATTGTTTTTAAATTATTGTGAGAGCACAGAAGAGGAAAATCATGTGTGACAGACAGACGTTTAGGCAAAACCAAACAAAAACAAAAACACATGGGTAATATATCTGATTCTATCAATGTTGCAAGACTTTCTCCTCAAGCTATTTATCTAGTGATCTGCAAATGGGCATGGCATTTTCTAAGCCTTCCAAATCAGTGTGATGCGGCCTCGAGCTACCACATCAATGCTCTTATCTATAGGATAAACCAACTAAACTCATTTGCAAGCCCTGACTTGTTCCTTCTATTCTCATCTTGAGTGGCTCATTAACTTGGTCTAATAGAAATATCAACGTATCAATGAGCTGGTTAAAGGCTCCCAGCATGAACTTGGATTTCAAAGTGGATGTGACTGAAGCGGTGACTATCATTTTCATATAGCAATCATTCTGTGGAATTTGATGATCTCCAGATTAGGAGCAGAACAGGGGGATTTTCTGAAAAATGCGGGCCTATAGACAGCAGCCTCAGTCATATCCAAGAGTTCCAAGTTGTTGCTCCTGATGGAGTACCTTATGGTTGTGAAACTTGCCTAACCAGCCTCTAAAATAAGTGAATTCCTTTCAAGGTATACATTCCTTACTGGTCCTGTTTCTCTAACTGAATCCTGACTAATACATTTATTAATATGGCAGAGTTAACAATGCATGACTCCAAATGTTATGTCATAAAAGGTGAAACAGCTTCTGTTTGGCTATCTTTCAGATGCTTGCCCTGGAAACCAACCATGATGTTGTGATGAAATCCAGGCGACTGAGTTGTGTTTCAGCCCAAAGCAGCAAATGGGATCCAGGTGACTGACGTCGTTATCTATCAGACATGTGAGAGAACTCCTTAGGATGATTTCAGACCCCGTTACTCATTATCTGCAACCGCATGAGAAACCCAGAGCTAGAACCACCCAGCCAAGGCCAATCTCTAGAACTTTGAAAGACAATCATAAATGAAGGTGACCTTTTACGCTATTGTTTACACTACTGTGTGCTTTTCACACAGCAATACATATCAGTTACAGACTGCATTTATATTGTCTTAAAATTACAAATTTGGAACCACATTTTCACAATTCCCTTTCTTACATGATTCTAAGTTATGGATTTCCACAGTAGATACGTTAACAAGATTTGGAAGAAAGGAGTTAAGCAGCAATCTTGTTTATGTTTGGAAAATCAGACTAGAGTGAGATACTCTTACAAGTCACATATTTGAATGTGGATCTACTGGTTCATGTCATTGGTTCGAGGTGGTAGCTAGCCCACAACAGCTTTAGATTCTGCCAGATCTCCTTGGGACTGCAGCCAGACCCAAAGCTCCTTCAGCTTCCCTCTGATCTCTTTCTTCAGTTTCCCTGAATCCTAGACCGTAGTTACATGGAACTCTGTAGAGAAATACCCCAGCTATACTACAGGCCCCCCATACAAACAAAATCGTAGGCTGGAGACAATGAGAGACTAATATAGCTTTATATGATGGACAAATTTCAGTTTATCCTCATGGGTTTCAGCTCATACTCAGATATTCTAGTTTGTCTTTCTTCTCTCTCAGTTTATTTCCATTTTTCCTTTCTAGCTTCAGGACCATCATCTGACATAGGGGAAGAAGACTTACATATAATATCTAACCAGCACCCAAGATCATGTAAGGTTTAAACTTTATAATACATCCATTTTGTTTCTCATAGTTCTCTTTTTCTTATCAAATCATAACTGATAACAGTGATCCATATTTTGAAATCCAGTGTCCTGTCTGAAGTTTCTGTTTTCGATGATTCCCACTGTCTTAGTTTAGGCTGCTGTAATGAAAATACCATAGAATGGGTAACAGAAACAACAAACATTTTTTTCTCACAACTGGAGATTGGCAAGTGTAAGTTCAATCAAGGCACTGGAAGATTTGATATCTGGTGAGGACCCACTTTCTGGTTCATAGATAGCCGTCCTCTGGCTGTGTACTCACATGGTAGAAAAAGAGAGTTCTTTGGGTTCTATTTTATAAAAAGGGCACAAATCCCATACATGAGGGCTCCACTGTCAAAAGCTAATCACCTCCCACCCTCACCTCCTCATACTGTTACATTGTGGGTTAGGATCTCAACATATAAATTTGGTGAGGACACAATTGGTCCTCAGCAACCAGTCTGACTCATGCCTCTGTTCACTAACTTCTTTCTGTGTTTTGAAACCCAGATGTGAAATAGATCCCCCTTTCTTGAATTTTTTCTATAGTCACTGTTTGTTCAATATTTCATTGAAGTTCTTAACCAGTGGAGAAGTTTTACATTAAAAATATAATGTAAAATGTATTTGGCCACTTTCTATTTGGCATTTTTGTGCATCCACCTGCTTTTGCACCCTTCGTCCTCCAGGCATTTTGCTCAGTTCTAAACTGTCTCTAAGACAGTGCTTGCCTGTCTATGTTTTTCTATTTCTCCAGATACTCCTTACTCCTAAATCCCAATATATCTATTTTCCTCACTTTGTGCTTCAGAACCATTCATTTCTTCCCTTAATATCTATATGCAAAGATGCTAAAAGTACTTCCTAAGTGAAGGCTCACCTATACTATGTGTCATCTTTTAGTAGCATAGAAAAGCTGAAAGAATATTGAAATTGAAATCTGAATGTTTTATAATTCTCCAGATTGTTCTTATGATTATATAAGTTTGAAAATTTCCAATATAGAAAAATATATACATATTTTTAAATTGGGAATTTATTCATTTAATAAATTGCTACTGAGTACCTTCTGTGTATCAGACATTGTTCCAAATGTTGGTGAGGCAATGAACTAAACAAACATTTTGCTCTCATGCAGCTTATCTTCTAGTGGCATGTGTGAGTGTAGATAGATGATAAAGTACAGTTTATATATTATATCCATTGGGGACCACTTCTATGAAGATAATTAAAGCAGGATAAGAACATTAATGAAAGTTAGGCTGTTATTTTGTACAGGCCTGTCATGAAAGATTTCAACAATAAAGATGTATTTGAGCAGAGACTTAACAGGAGGGAGGAAACAAGCCGTGCAGCTATTTTCGCTGAAGAGTATTTCAAGTAAACTAAACAACAACACTATCTATGAAACTCAAAAGCGGAGAATGCTGGCAAAAGCAGAGTCATGGAAGTATGGAGAGGCAGGGTTATAATAAATAGGGATACTTTAACCGCAAGGACTGTATTTGGAGTGTGATGGAAAGTCAAAATTTGTAAACAAAAAGTATGATTTCACTGATTTAGTATTTTTTATTTTTAAGATTAAATAACAAAATTAAGAATCACAGGCAGAAGCAAGGAAAAAAAATCTGAATTCTCATTACCTCTAAAATTATTTGTTTAGGCAGTAAGTAAATGTAAGCTCAGTGTAGGAAAGAACTTTTTTGTGTTTGCTTGCTGTTAGATCCTCAGAAGCTAGAGTAAATTATTATACAATAAGTGCTCAATAAACATTTTCTATATATTGGCTTATACCAGATCAATCTTGGCCAAGATGAGTATTTATAAACATGGCTGCAACATTTGAACAGCTTAAAATTGTTCATAATATTATTTATTACTATTTTAATGCCTGTGATATCAGTAGTGATGATTCCTTCTTCATTTCTGATATTAGAAATTTTTATCTTATTTATTTTTTCTTAGTTAACCCGGCTAAAGGTTCATCTATTTTATTGATCTTTTCAAAGAACCAGCTGTTCAAATTGTTAATTTTCTCTCTTGATTTCTTACTTTTTTATTTCATTGATTTCTTCTCTAATTGTTACTTTTTTCCTTCTGATTAAAGAGGTCTTCTTTAGTTTCATAAGGTGGAAACTTGGGTCATTTATTTTAGACCTTTGTATGTATTCAGTGCTATTAATTTGCTTCTAATTAGGCACCGTTTTTGTGGCATCCCACAAATGTTAATGTTTTATTTTCATTTTCATATTCAAAATATTTCTAATATCTCTGGCAATATCTTCTTTGCATTATGTTGTGTTTAGAAATACATTGTTTAATCTCTAAATATTTCTAAATTTTTCAGCTATTTCCAGTCATCTATAATTTCTAGTTTAATTCTAGCGTGGTCTGGTACATACTTTTTATTTCTATTTTTTACATTTATTCAAATGTATTTATCTTGGTTAATATTCCATATAAGCTTGAGAAAAATGTGTATGCTGCTGTTGTTGGATGAGGTATTCTGCAAACATCAATTAGATATACTGATTAAATTGTGCGGTTCAGTTTGAAGGTATTGTTCTATTAGGGTTCTCTTAGAGGGACAGAGCTAATAGGATATATATGTATATATGTATATATATCATATTAGTTATCCTATATATCATACATACACATATATATAGGAGTTTATTAAGTATTAACTTACATGATCAGAAGGTCCCACAATAGGCTGTCTGCAAGCTGAGGAGCAAAAAGAGCCAGTTCCAGTCCCAAAACTGAGGAACTTGGAGTCCGATGTTTGAGGGCAGGAAGCATCTAGCATGAGAGAAAGATGTAGGCTGGGGAGGCTAAGCCCATCTCTCCTTTTCACGTTTTTCTGCCTGTTTTATATTTGCTACCAGCTGATTAGATCGTGCCCACCAGATTATGGGTGGATCTGCCTTCCCCAGCCCACTGACTCAAATGTTAATATCTTCTGGCAACACCCTCACACACACACCCAGGATCAACACTTTGTATCCTTCAATCCAATCAAGTTGATACTCAGTATTAACCATCACAAGTCCATTCCTCGTGAATTTGAACAAATACATATCTCCTGAGATCATACATAATCTTCAAATAAAGACAATAATAAAGTCATAATTATACATAACATAATACCTATCCTTCACACAACCTGAAACGCACCAATCCCCAACGCAAATACTATTACATAAAGTTAAAAATACTTAAATGCTGATATGAAGTCATTAAATCTTAAGTCACGTGATGAAGGAAAAGGAAAGAAAATGAAGATATTTTCTTAGTACAAGTGTATACATGCACAAACATATCTTTAACAAAAGAAGGAGGAAATACTCATGACAATTACAGTCCTCGTTTCTGCAGCTGGTCACATGGTTGTAGCTGCTATTGATGACTACCTTCTTCAACTACCCATTCTGTATGCCCTTTGCCTTCAGCAAGCACCTCAGCAGGTCATGGTTTTTCTCCTGGTGGAGTGACCCAAACCTTCATTCCTGAAGGACCTGGACCATTTGTAGTCCTGCCTGGATTGAGCTGTTGTAGTTCCCCATTGACCTT
Source organism: Macaca nemestrina (assembly GCF_043159975.1). NCBI lineage: Eukaryota > Metazoa > Chordata > Mammalia > Primates > Cercopithecidae > Macaca > Macaca nemestrina. Next base: position 59,104,201 of record NC_092134.1, read on the forward strand.
AATCACAGGGCATGGTAATACTAAGAGACACCCTAATGGATCTTCTGTATTCCTTGCATACTCTTCCTTACCTCCATTGTGGAGTAGTAGACTGATTTCATCTTGATAGTCGGGGTCAGTCACCCCAGCCAACACTGTAACTCCCTTCTTAGCCTGTTGACTTAAAGGTAGGAGGAGCCCAAAGTGTCCAGGTAGCAATATTAACTTCCAGTATAATGGAGTAATTGTTGTGTCTCCTGGTGGCAGCTTTCCTCACTCTGGAACTAAGACCTCTAGGCCAGCAGAATGTAATGTTGCAGGAACAGGAAGTAAAAATTTCGCTAGTGGATCACTAGGGATGATAGTGAGTGGTGCCACTTCCACTTCCACCCCTTGATTACTGGACCTGTAAGTCCTGGCTATGGGAGAAGCAGTACCATATACTGGACACTGATTCAGAGCATACACAGCCTTCTAGAGAACTTTGTTCAAGCCCGCGAAGTGTTGTCACCTAGTTGGAGTTGGAGTTGTGACTTCAAAATACCATTTCACCGTTCTATCAATCCAGCTGTTTCTGGATGATGGGGAACATGGTAAAACTAATGAATACCATGAGGATGAGCCCAGTGCTGCACTTCTTTAGCCATAAAGTGAGTGCCTTAGTCAGAATTTCTGTACTGTGTGGAATACTACAGATAAGGCTTTCCGTGAGTCCAAGGATGGTAGTCTTGGCAGAAGCATTGCATGCAGGATAGGCAAACTCATATCCAGATTAAGTGTCTATTCCAGTGAGTACAAACCTCTGCCTTTTTCATGATGGAAGAGGTCCGATATAATCAACATGCTACCAGGTAGCTGGCTGATCACCCTGAGGAATGGTGCCATATCGAGGGCTCAGTGTTGGTCTCTGCTGCTGGCAAATTGATCACTCAGCAGTGGCCATAGCCAGGTCAGCCTTGGTAAGTGGAAGTCCGTGTTGTTGAGCCATTGCGTAACTTCCATCCCTGCTAACATGGCCACTTTGTTCATGAGCCTATTGGGCGATGACAGGTGTGGTTGGGGAAAGAGACTGAGTGGTGTCCACAGAACGGGTCATCCTATCCAGTTGATTATCAAACTACTCCTCCACCGAGATCACCACTTGGTGAGCACTCACATGGGATACAAATAACTTCACAGTTTTCAACTACTCAGAGAGGTCCATCCACATACCTCTTCCCCAAATTTCTTTCTCAACAATTTTACAATCATGCTTCTTCCAGATCCCTGACCATTCAGCCACACCATTGGCGACAGCTCATGAATCAGTGTATAATCGCACATCTGGTCATATCTGCTTCCATGCAAAGTGTACAACCAGGTGCACTGCTTGAAGTTCTGCCCACTGTGAAGAGTTCCCTTCACCACTGTCCTGCAGGGATATCACAGAATGGGGAGCATTCTCTAATTTTGTTATTATTTATCAGTCTTTTTTTTTGTACAACAAAAGTTTAGATTTATTACATATTTATTTCCAAGGTACCTTTGTTATTAAGAAAACAGAACTAATACTTGGCCAAAAAACAACAACAACAACAAAAAAAAAACCCCAAAACAAAAAAACACCACTTCACAATGTGGTTTTCCACTTCCAGGATAAATGGAAAAAATATCTATTGCAGACACGGAATCAGTCTCCTTTGGCTAAGTATCTGTCACAGATTGACCCAATTCGTGGGCAGTCTTTTCCCATGGACCTGGAGCCCTTCCTGGGAACTTAGCCATACTTCTTATCACTTGGCTGAGGTTCTCTTCTGTCCATTCAGGTGCCTTTTTTTTTTTTTCCTGTGTTCGGTTCCTGTTTTCCAACCAATCTTCCATTTGTTCCTCAGTTTCTTCTATGGAAGTTCCATGATCATGAGACTGAATCTATATACTTTCTAAAGGTGTGTATACAGGAAATTCAGGTTTTGGTTTTTTAACTTTCTTCTGTTTAGAGGCACCATGTCCTTGGACTTTAACCTCCACAGATACTTTTTAAACTCTCTTTTTCTTCACTTGTGTAAAATACCCGGGTTAGAAGTGGCCAGAATAGGACAATTAACTTTTCCTCCAGATCAGATGAGCCCTTTGTTATGAAGAAGACTCCAGAATTTTAGGATGGTTACTTTTCCCTTCCTCCTGCTGTGGCCACGGAGATCTTTACTGTATTTTCACTGAGTTAACTGGTGGGGTTCCTGGAGGTGAAAATCACAAAAGTCTTGAGACCCTCCTAAATCTGCATCACCCAGGAGTTCTCACTCTCATGCTGTTATTCTCTTCTCAGCCTTCCACAATCTGTCAGAGTCACCACTAGAATATTACTGCTAGGTTATGGCAGCAGTGGCGTCTGCTCCAAGTAAGCAGAGCTCTGCTGTGATTCTCTGAATTCACCTATTTCAAATTTCAGTATGGTAGTTTGCCCTGTGACCTCAATTCTCTGATAGGTTCAAAAAATCCTTTTATTTTCTGCTTGTTCAGCCTTTTTCTCTTGTTGTAAGCATGGGAATAGTGACTTGCAAGCTCCTTACCCATCAGAGGTGAAACTGGAATTTCCCAAGTGCTACAACCAGGTGAATATTAATTGGAGGATAGTGGAACAGTATTTAGAAAAATGTCACCACTAAAATAATAAATATACACTTATTTTAGTATACATTGCCAATATACATAAAAATATGAAAACCTAATCAAGTAGACTGAATATGTCTTCATTAAAATTCTATCATTTTAAAGAGTTAATGGATTTTAAATACCTAGATGATACGTATGTTAAGAAAAGGTATTTTTCTTGTTATTTTTCTGAGACTTCACACTACCATTAAGAGATGCAAAAGAAGTGTGAAATACAGAATCCAACCGTATTTGGAACATTTTCAGGGTGCTCTCTGTCATCTTAGAGTCAGATAGCAGGCTGCGTACTTGACATGAACACGATGGTGACTGACCCAGACTGTCATCTTGTATTCCTGCTTCTATTCTTGCCAACATAGAAAAAGGGATTAAAACTGGTAAATGACAGATAGAAGCCATTGAAAGAGCAGCTAACTTTCATTATGTGGCATACGCATTTATTATTTTTCCTTAAAAGCCTTTTCTTCCTCCTTATACTCATTGCTTTGTGTCCTAAAAAATAACTGAATTGCTTTGTACCCCCGTTTGAAAGTTAGGGCTCAAATAGAATGTGCCTTTTCTAAACAGGAACAATAAAAGTTTTCTTTTTCAAACAACCCTGCAAACAGGATGGCTCACAACTGGCATACTGTGACCTAGTTACTGTTGGTTTCATAAGAATATTCACAATAATAATGCGGCCACCAAATGCAGCTTGCTGAACAGCTAGAAACCAATTCAGGGTCTTCTATAGACCTATCCACATCAGGCCAATCTTGTCCTCCGGGTATTCAAATATGTTTCGATATTCTTATATTGTAAATATTTTTTCTTTGTTCTCTTGCTTCGTATGAAGAGAGATTTCCAAGATTCAATTTGCTGTAAAATTCGAGTTCTTTTTAACTTAGACTGTATTTTCCTCACTAGTTTCTTCTAAGCGTATGTAGTTTGGGGGAAATCCTAAACAAATGCCGATTTATTTTCTATGTATTTTCAATTCATCAGTAAGGGTAACATTCTGTGGTTCTTTAAAGAGTGGACAAGTACAGAGGATACTTCCAAGAAAGCCAAAGAATGCGTATCATAAAACCAGTAAAGTACTAGTTTTGTTATCAGAAATATTTTACCCTAGTTTGTGCCTTTTCAATTTGTTTTAAAAAAGCAAATGCAAATGTTAGAAACTTCTTTACCATAAGATACTAAAATATAGGATATTACACACAACATTTCAATGTCATTGTTCTATTGTTTCGTAGCAGGACAAGCCACAGACAAAACCCCTCAGAAACCGAGTTAAAGAAGGAAGGGCTTTATTCGGCTGGGAACTTTAGCAAGACTCATGTCTCCAACAACCAAGCTCCCCAAGTGAGTGATTCCTGTCCCTTTTAATGGCTCACAACTCTAAAGGGGTCTGCGTGAGAGGGTCGTGATCGATTGAGCAAGCAGGGGGTGTGTGACTGGGGGCTGCATGCACTGGTAATTAGAATGGAACAGAACAGGACAGGGATCTTCACAGTGCTTTTCTTATGCAAATAACCGATTAGGTCAGGGGTCGATCTTAAACTACCAGGCTCAGGGTGTGGCGCCGGACTGTCTGCTTGTAGATTTCATTACTGCCTTTTAGTTTTCACTTCTTCTTTCTTTGGAGGCAGAAATTGGGCATAAGACAATATGAGGGGTGGTCTCCCTTATTCTCCCCTTTGAGAATCTCACTCAATAGTGGGAGTTCTCACTTTCATTCTCACTACCCATGTCTTCTTGCAAGGCAGATCAATAGTGATTCATATAGTACACTTGTGCTGAAGCATTTTGATGAACTAAGGTAGTGATAAAGCTTTTTATCATTTGAAGAAGTACAGGTAGCAAACAAGGGAGCAGTAAGCAGGTTCCTATTACTATTATAACTCATATTATAAGAGTTTTAAATCCTCCTAGCCCTGGGAGCCATTTTCCCAACATGGCCCCAGGATTAAATCCATGCCACACTTGCACAGGCACATGTGCCAGTTTTGTCATGTCTCTAACTATGTCTTCAACTACTTGCCCTTAATCCTGTATGTGTAGACAGCAATTAGTAAGCAATTAGCAATTTCCCACAGACCCCTCCTTCAGCTGTTAGCAAGTAGTCTAGAACCAGTCTATTTTGATAGATAGTATTTCTTATCTGAGTTTTTTTCTAGACCAGAATAGTCAAGGTTCTGCTGGTTTTATTAGTGATTATTTCTAAGACAGCTTGTAACCGTATGATTTGGTTGATCATGTAAATGGGGGTCCTGTATCCCCACGAGCCATCTTGTGCCCAAGTAGCAGGCCCATAATATTGTATGATTCTCTCAGGGGGCCATTCAACATCTTTCCAATTTCCTATAGCTATGCTTCTCTTTTCGCGGAAAGCATAGACAGGGAAGCCCAGGAGTTCACCTCTCTTTATGGGCAGTAAGAAGAAAGATGGTTTAATAGTGGCAATAACACAACTACCTGCCCACTGGTCAGGTAATTTGGCATAAGCTCTATGCCCACATATCCAGTATAATCCAGTGGGGGCTGTCCAGTCCTGGTGGGACTCCGGGTGGGTCCACAAGGTTTGCAACTTTGGGAACTTACTAGATGAATTCCTCTCTGTGTTATTTGAACTCCACCAAATGACTGTTTTTGTGGTACCATTATACGGTTTCTGTCCCAGACAACTAAGTCGTCCTATGGGGTTAGTGAATTCTTTTCCTTCTCTAGCTATGCAATATTGTCCAATAATTTAGGCTTTTAGGACCCAGAAATTATCAGGGTGATTCTTTTGACCCGAGAATTCATCAGGAACTGGGTCTGTAGGTACTAATTCTTGGGCTTCCCATGGCCATTGATCTCCCATTACAGTTCCTCCACATAACATGAAGTGACATTGAGAGACTGGACTACATGCTCAGCTAATTGCAAAAACAAATTTCTTGTTTTTCCTGGAATTTCTGGTACTGGCACATTTAGTTCATAGAAGGTTTGAAACACTGGCTCAGGAGAGCATTTGTAAACTTCTTCTTGAACTAAGATATTTACTCAAGGATCCAGTCTGGCTCCATTGATTCCTAAGTTTACACGCTCCCCTTTTTTCCAGCAAGGATCAAGGGGATTGGTTATTACTAGCTCTAAGGGGTTACATTGTCCCTTAGTACAGGAAGGGCCATTTTTTCCTTTCTCTAGGTGGACTGGATCCTTTTCATTTTCTAATCCAAGTCGCCCAAATGACACAAGACCAGTATCCACATTCATTTCCACACAGTCCTAATTCATGACAAATGTACTTATGTTTGCTCATATAGTCTTTTTCCCAACTAAAAGAACCATATCCCCTTCCTAATTTATTGCTATTAATGACAGCACAGGCATCAAATTTCAAGATTATGGGTTTGGGCACCCCTTTTTCTTCTGTTCTGGCTAATACTTTACTTGTATCATTTATGAGTCCCCACCAGTCTTCAGTCCTTAATCTTATTTCAAAAACTGGACAAGGGAGGCTCAGAGGGGTCATAACACACATCTGGGCAGTCGTTTCCTCGACTACATACCTTGTACTGAGTGTCATTATATAAACGTGTTCCTCTTAAAGTTCCTAGGCATTCATAGTAACTATAGAGCTGAAAGATTGTTTTAACTTGTTGCCCTACCTCAGTAACCTGATGTATACACTGAGAACAGTTCTCCATGTGGGGAAAATCAGTGGAAGTTTTTAATATACAAGTCCAAATTATAAGGAAAATGAGTCCCACGATGAACCTCCTCATGCTTCGGCCGTGTGTAGACCAGTCAGCTTCTGGGTGTGACTGGAGCAGGGCTTGTCCTCCTCAGAGTCACTTTGCAGGGGTTGTCGGGGCTTAGTTTTGTCTTCCAGGTTTCAGCGGCTGCAGGTTTCACACAGCTGTGGTGAATCCAGGCCGGGATTCCTTCTACCTTTACAGCTGTGGGGTTGGTCAGGATGACGGTCTGAGGTCCTTTCCACCGTGGCCGAAAAGGGTCTGTGTTCCAGTCCTTGATCCACAAGCAGTCACCTGGAGAGAAAGGGTGAACTGGGGGAGAATAAGCTGATGGGACACCCCTCATTTACCCAAGTTGAGTTTGTTTGTGTAATTTTTCCTAAAGCCTGTAGCTGTCGCTATAATTCAATTTCACCTAACTCTTGGGAAATGCCTGGAAGCCCCCGTAGTATAGGAGAAGGCCTATGATACAGTATTTCATAAGGGTAGTATCTTGTTTTCTTAGAAGGAGTGCATCTAATTTTAAACAATACCATAGGAAGGGCTTTATCCACTTTAATCCTGTTTCCTGACATACTTTCCCTAAACCATTTTTGATAGTCCGATTCATTCGCTCCACCTTTCCAGAACTCTTGAGTTTGGTAGGCGGCATATAGCTTCTTAGTGATTCCTAATGCCTTTGCTGTCTTCTGTACCAAGTCAGCCACAAACGCCGGCCTGTTATCTGAGCCGATTCCCAAGGGCAGTCCAAACCTAGGAATAAGATCTCAGAGGAGCACACGGGTTACCTCATAGGCCTTTTCAGTTCGTGTTGGATAAGCCTCCACCCACCCAGAGTAAGTACACACAAGAACCAGCAAATACTTGTTACCTCCACATTTCGGCATTTCTGTGAAATCCATCTGAAGATCCTCAAAAGGAGCTGCTCCATAAGCTTGTGTGCCAGGTGGAACAGTGGGGCCTTGCCTCGCATTATACTGTCGGCAAGTAACACACCATTGTGCTACTGCTCTGGCAAGGGCTGGCAAGTGTGAGATGTAGAAGTACTGGCCTAACAATTTTTCAAGTGACTCTTGACCTAGATGAGTCATGGTTTCGTGCATGGCCAATACGAATGTGGCTCCCAGCAACTGTGGTACAGCTACTCTCCCATCTGGCAGTCTGATCCATCCTCCTTTTATTACTTGCCTCTCTTCTTCGTAGAAGAAGTCTTTTTCTTCCTTAGAATAGATAGGTACCAGGTCAGGTATTTGAGGGAGTAAGGGGGCTAATATCGATGCCCGGTAAGGGGTAGATGCTGCTTTTCGAGCTTCTGAATCAGCTCAAGAGTTTCCTAAGGCCATTGAGGTGGAGGCTTGCTGGTGTCCCCTGCAGTGCATGACTGCCACCTTCTGAGGTTTCCACACTGCCTCCAATAATTGTAGAATTTCTTGTTGATATTTTATGTCGTTTCCCCCAAGGTTTAACAGGCCCTTTTCCTTATATAATGCTCCATGCACTTGGTTAGAAAGGCACGTTGAGAGTCAGTGTAGATGTTTACAGTCTTACGTTCACTGAGTTCTAGAGCCCGAGTTAAAGCAGTGAGCTCAGCTTTCTGGGCTGAAGTGCCCTGTGGCAACGGTTTGGCTTCAATGACAGCAATCAAGTTACCACCGCATATCCTGCACATCTTTCTCCTTGTGGATTGATGAAGCTGCTCCCATCCACCTATAACTTCCAGTCTACTGATGCCCATGGCTGATCCCGAAGGTCAGGTCTGCTGGAATAAACCGAGTCCAACACCTCTACACAGTTATGCTCCACCTGGCTCTCTGATACTGAGAGCAGGGTGGCGGGATTTAAAGTGTTACAGACTTCAATGGTTATGCGGGAATTTTCACATAGCAAGTTTTGGTATTTGATTAATCTAGCATTTGTTTGCCAGTGATGATGTCCTTTGGTATTCATCAGAGTTACCACAGCATGGGGGGGCCTTTATATTCAGGTTTTGCCCAAGGGTTAGTTTATCTGCTTCTTTTGTTAACAGGGCTGTTGCTGCCAGGGCCCTTAGACATGGTGGCCAGCCTTTGGAAAGCCCATCTAGTTGTTTTGAGAGATAGGCCACTGGCCTTGGCCAGGGTCCCACAGTCTAGGTTAAAACTCCAACTGCCATTTTTTTCTCTTTCTGACACACAGAGTGTAAAGGGCTTTGTCAAATCTGGTAGTCCCAGCGCTGGGGCCGACATAAGTTTTTCCTTTAACTTACAAAAGGCTTGCTGTTGTAGAGGCCCCCATTCAAAGGGCTCTCAGTAGCGCCCCTTTGTAACCCCATACAAAGATTTGGCTAGCACTGCAAAGTTTGGAATCCATAGTCTGGGAAACCCCACAGCTCCCAGGAATTCCCTTGCTTGCCTTCTGGTTTTAGGTTCCAGTAGGCTGCAGACCTGCTTTCTTTCTGATCCCAGATTGCACTTCCCTTTCCAAATAGTGAATCCCAGGTAGCATACCTGCTGTCTGCAGATCTGAGCTTTCTTCTTGGACACCTTATACCTACAGTCCTCCAGGTGCCGAAGCAGGGCATCTGTCCCTTTTGTGCACCTGAGTGCCATGAAGTGTGCCAGCAGAAGGTCGTCCACGTACAGGAGCAAGACGCAGCCTAGGTCTTTAGCAGGAAACTTTTGCAGGTCTCGAGCCAGGGCCTCCCCAAAGATAGTAGAGGAGTTCTTGAATCCTTGGGGAAGGTGGGTCCAAGTGTACTGAGTAGTGACACCTGACTCTGGATCTTCCCACTGAAAGGCAAACAGCTTCTGGCTCTGAGGAGCTATTCTGACGCTAAATAAGGCATCTTTTAGGTCCAGACAGGTAAACCAGCTGTCCTCAGCCCGCAGCAGCCCTAACAATGTGTAAGGGTTAGGAACTGTTGGGTGCAGAGTCACTGTAGCTTGGTTGACCAAACGCAAATCCTGTACTGGTCGGTACAGGGACAGGCAGGAGGTGGGTGTTCCATGAAGGCTGACAAGGAACTATAATTCCGTAAGCTTTCAAGCTCCTGAGATGAACCTGGATTCCTTTGGGAGCTTCCCTGGGAACCGGATACTGCTTTTGTCTAATTGGTTGGGCCCCAGGTTTAACTTCTATGAATATGGGGGCTTGGTTGACTGCCAGTCCCTGAGGATTATCCTCTGCCCATACTCAAAGCTATCGCTTAGCTAGAGCTGGTTTTATCTCTTGACCGGGCTCGGTTAGAAAAAGTCTCCATTCTTCTTCCCGGGGGATCACAAGGGTCATGATAACTCCTGTTCCCGGTAACTTTAGCTGTAAAGAGCCCTGTTTTGTAAAGGCGATAGTGGCTGTCAGCTTGCTAAACAAGTCTCTTCCCAGCAAGGGCAAGGGACAGTCAAGCATGTACAAGAACTGGTGATCTATTTCGTGTCCCCCCACCGAGCAGGTCCATGGTAGACAGAAAGCCTGCTTCGTGGAAACTCCTGTTGCTCCTATTATATCAATGGTTTTCTTGGATAAGGGGGTGACCGGGTGGTCACTACTGAATGTTCAGCACCAGTATTGACCAAAAACTTAATGTCCTTGCTCCCAATTATAATCCTGACCGTGGGCTCCTTGGGAGCACTTGAACCCAGTCCCCTTCAGTCCAGTAGCCCTTCAACCAGGTTGAACAAAGCTCCATCATCTTTATCTGAGGTCTTTTGTTCCGAATCACCTTGCTTTTCTTTCAGATGGGGACACTTATCTTTCCAATGTCCTATTTCCTTACAGTAGGCACACTGGTTACATTGCAAGTGTGGGCGATTAGACTGGATATTCTTCCCGGAACCCCCACTTTCCCTCTCCTTTTGGGGGAATTCCCCTAATGGCCGCGGCCAGTAAGTCGGTGTTTCACTTGGCCTGGCATTCGCCTTCCTTATGGCTTTTGCTGCGGCTTGTTGCATCTCTATTAACAAACACTTGATTGGCTATTTCCAGGCACTGTGAGGTATTCATACCCACAAACCTAGCTTGTTTCTGCAGTTTTCTCCTGATGACTTCCGCACTTTGACTAACTAAGGCCATGTTAATCATGCGCTGATTTTCAGGGCTACCTGGATCAAAAGGAGGGTACATACGGTAAGCCTCACACAGTCTTTCATAGAATTGTGCTGGACTCTCCTCTTTTCCTTGGATGACCTCAGAGACCTTATTTACACTTGTGGCCTTTTGAGCCCCTTTCTTTTGACCTTCTATTAATGCCTCCTGGTACCATCATAGCCTCTCCATGTCTGGTCCCTCGTTCAGGTCCTATTGGGGATCTATTCCTGCCAGCTGAATTCTTATATATTCTTGGGGGTTTTGGTAATCGATTGGGATATGCTCCTCTAGCCACTTAGTTGCTGCTCAGAGCACTCATGAGCAGTTGGTGGCAATCAGCCCAAGTAGGATTATGAGTCTGTGTAATAGTTTGGAGCAAGTTAATTAAAGCTTGAAGCTTTTTGGTGTAAGATGGAGTATTATTTTTCCAATTGAGGAGGTCAGCAGAGGTGAAAGATTGATACACAAAGGCATATCTTTCCACCAGGTGTCTGTCCTCATCTACTCCAGTATATCACTGCTCTCTCAGGGGCATTTGGATTCCAGTCTTGGGCCGTAAGCAAGCTGCCAAGGGAAGAGTTTCTCCCGTGGCTTCACTTCCTCTTTTGTCTACTCTGGGTAGTCTAGGAGCGTGACTATCTGGTGGAGGTGTAGGTGCTGTGGGCTCAGGAGTGGGGAGCCCCTGCTCTCGATAAGAGGGGGGTACTGCTGGTACCAATTCCTGCCATGATTCTTCTGGTGTTGGGTCGGACAGGACTTTTGGTGCTGACTTCCCTTGGCAGGTGGAGCACGAACCTTCCTTAACTGTCTCTTTGCTACTAGTACTGCTGCTGCCTATCCTCGTAGCCACTGTGGGGGGTCCAAAAATAGCTGTAACCAAGAATCTATATACGGGAATTGATCTAGGTGCCCTGGCTTACAGGTTACCCTGTGCCATACCTTTGAGACAAGGGACCTGTCCAGACTTCCTTCTGATGGCTAACCCACTTCTATCGCTGGCCAGTCTATCTCACACAAAGTTCTAAGTTTTCCTGGTGTCATAGTAACTCCATAGTCTCCCTTAAATCCCTTTTTGAAATTTTTCAACATAGTTCCTAGTGGGGTGGGCTTACTTTGTGCCTGACCCGTGTTTTCTTGAGGGAAAACACCATGCTCACACCACACACACACCACAAAACAAAGAATGGGCAAAAAGGGTGCACGCACACTTTTTCACTTTATACCAAACCAGAATCAGAACCAAAATCAGAGTAACAAGAAGTGCAAGCCAGGTCAAAACTAAAACCAAAGTATCAGGCAATCCAAGTCAAGTCAAAAATAAAAAAGCAAAGTGCTGGTATGGACACGCTGTGGGTGATCAGGCCACGCTTCCACTCAAATTGAGTGGGCACGTTCCAAAAACTAGTCTTACCAAGTTTCAGATGTCTGGACTCCAAGTGCCAGTTCCTTCCTGGTGTTCAGCCACTGCGTTGATCCTCCACGGGGCCTGCCATGCACTGCTCTGGAGAGGCGTTCCACCAGGGCAATTGCCTACCTGGGAGCGCTCTCAGGATCCGTGTCACTCAAGCTGGCGGGAGTCCCCCGCAGGGATGCTCCACAGGGCAGGCCTAAGCCACCTAAGGGACTGCCTTGACCATCCATTAATCACCATGATTCCCGGTCAGAGAAACAAGAAATGTAGCAGGGCAAGCCGCAGACAAAACCCCTCAGACACCAAGTTAAAGAAGGAAGGGTTTTATTTAGCCGGGAGCTTTGGCAAGACTCACGTCACCAACAACTGAGCTCCCTGAGTGAGCAACTCCTGTCTGTTTTAAGGGCTCACAGCTCTATGGGGGTCCGTGTGAGAAAGTTGTGATCGATTGAGCAAGCAGAGGGTACGTGACTGGGGGCTGCATGCACTGGTAATTAGAATGGAACAGAACAGGACAGGGATCTTCACAGTGCTTTTCTTATGCAAATAACCTATTAGGTCAGGGATTGATCTTTAACTACCAGGCCCAGGGTGTGGCTCTGGGCTGTCTGCTTGTGGATTTCTTTTCTGCCTTTTAGTTTTTGCTTCTTTTTTTGGAGGCAGAAATTGGGCATAAGACAATATGAGGGATGGTCTCCTCCCTTAGTTTCTATGTCCTCAAATTTTAATGTTGTCTTCCTTAAACTGTATGCCTTCTTTCTAAACACACACACACACACACACACACACACACACACACACACACACACGCGTATGCATGTACCCTGATTCACTTGGCTTTGTTTTTCTAATTCTGTAGTTCCAAAATGAGCTACTCTTTACCTAACTGGATACAAAGATGCCTGCTAACATTTATTAGCCATGAAAAACTTTCAAACACAAATTTCTATGGACTGAATGTTTGTTTCCGGGGAACCCGGCATGGACAGCATTATGCCAGGCTGTGGAAGTGAAGGTGCCACCCCAGGGTGTCTGGAAAGCAGAGCCATTAAGGCAAAGAGGATTAGTCTTGAGCCTTAGAATATAATGAACTTTGCCTTGCTAAGTTTTGAATTTGTTTGGGAACTCTCACCTCTTCTTTCCTTCCTATTTGTCTCTTCTGGAATGGAAATGTCTATCCTATACCTCTCCCACCATTGTACTTTTGAAGCACATTTGTTTCACAGGTTCACAGCTGGAGAGCAATTTTGCCGCAGGATGAATTTTACAAGTCTCATTTATCCCTGATTTAGGTAATATTTAAATGAGACTTTGGACTTTTGATTTTAGAGTTGATGCTGAAATAACTGAAGACTTTGGGGAATGTTGGGATAGAATGAATGTATTTGACATGTGAGAAGAACATGAATTTGGAGAGGTTAGGGATGGAGTGTATGGACTAAATATTTGTATTCTAAAATTCGTATGTGGAAACTCTATTTACCAATGTTATAGTATATGGAGATGGGGCCTTTGGGAGGTAATTAGGTCACAAGAGCCCTCAGGATGGAATTAGTACCCTTATAAAAAGAGACAGAAGCGACTTTTCTTTCTCTTTCTCTGCTCTCTGCCATGTGAAGATACAAGAAAGTGGACATCTACCAACCATGGAAACGGTCCTCACTGAATACTGGATATACCAGTACCTTGATCTTTGATTTTACAGACTCCAGAACTATGAGAAATAAGTTGCTCTTGTTTAAATCACACAGTGTATGCTAATTTGTTATAGAAGTCCAAGCTGATTAAAACAGGAATCATTTTTTTCCTATCTTAATAAATAAAAAGATGCATTTTCTATAAATCGAGTAGTTTTCCAGGACTAATATTGAGTAGATGCAACCAAAAACTGTTTTTGAACTGAATAAAGAATATAGTACATTTCATTCTTTTTATGCCAGTCTTTCCCATTCTAAATGTTGTAGTAATTAACAGACTTGAAAGATTAAGTAAGATGATTGTTATTTTTAACAAATATTTTGGAAAATTTCATGACATAGAGATATCACAGGTATTTCACAGGTATTTCACAGAAATTTCATTCTAAAGGTGTCTCCCTTGGTGAAAATGAATGTTTGAATACTTTTTTTAAAAATTTTGTTCAGAAACTATGTTCATTAATGTTATGGATTCATTCAATTCTAGGCAGTACTGCTATGCTCAAATGTCCTCTTATGGAGGGTTATTCTAGAAAATATACAGCTTATATTTTCAATTTCTTGGCCTTTGACATTTGATATGAGTCATTTTTGACCTGAGTGGCAGGAGATATTTTCATTCTCCATATAGTAATTGTTCTCAGGATCCTGTGACATAAAACAGAGAATTAATGTTATTAGAGATAGTCTCCTGAAGAAGTAGTTAAGCCTTCTTGAAGGCAAAGCAGGAATATATTTCTTGCTACATTTTTTAGACTTTCCTTGATAATTATCAGATTCTGTTTAAATCAACTGGATATACCCTAGAATGCTCTAGAAAATAAAACACCAAAAAAATTCAATACAAATAGTATGGTTTTGTTAATTCTAACTTAGCATGTCAAAAATTGAAATACTTGTTATGTGTTTATTCATTGTTCAACAAACATTTGTTGAGCGCCTACATTGTCGGGGGGACACAGCCTTATGTTTGATTATCCAATATAAGTAAAAAGACAGATTAGGTAGCTATATACAGTGCTCTGTTTCTTTTATGAAGTCTACATAGTATTTCTATAAAGCATAATATTTATTTCTGTGTTGTAAGTAGAGGGGGTCAACAGAGAGAGTTACAGAAAATGTAAGGAATGTAACAAAAAGGAATGACGAAGTATTATATAGCTATGATCAGATAGAAAGAGGGCCTAATGTTCAGTTTCAAAATGATGCAGTGTTTATAAATAGTTCTATAGTTGAACTAACATACTAGACTTGATGTCAACAGGTCTGTTCCTTGATTCTGGGGAAATCAATTGTCTGTGTGAGATCAGGATAATAATTTTAATATGAACAACCAAGCATTATAATACTAAAGTGAATGGCAAAATTGAGATTGTGTCCTGGGCTTGATAGATGTGGCAGACCAACAGGAACTAGCATTACTAATTACAAAGTAAAAGATTAAAAGGAAAACTTTATATAGAGGGTAAAAGCATGATTTATTCCAAAAAGATTGGTATATACTATTGAGGCTAAAGATATTGTATATAAGACATCTCAAATTAAGGAAATGCCATGTACAAGATAGCAGAAATAAATAAACACATAAGTTTATACATGTAAAGAGCAAGTTGATATGGATGGACTCCAAGTGAGTAGGAAATATCTAAATTTAAGCTAACATTCAGTCTGAAGCCAGATGAGGAATGAATTTAGACTTTATCAGGTTGGTAAATAGAACTGTAAAAAGATTACAGCAAGAGTATTGAAATATCTGAGATATTTTTTTTTAAATGACCTAATAAAAGAAAAATAAGGACCATAAAGGGGAGAGACAAAGCTATCCTTTTTAAATATCATCAGTGATAGTATTTTTTCCTCTTGCAATGAATTTGACATTAGGAAGGGTCCAACATTCTTTTAGAGTAAAGTATAAATAATATGATCAGCCAGATGATCAAGCTAATAGTAATAGTATTTGAAATACAGAACTTAATTATTAATTATAGAGTATAATTTTAATGAAATTAAAAATTTTGAATACTTTGTATTTTATGTCTCATATTCATTTACAAAATCTCCAACTTGCATTTGGGTAATAGCTCTTGTACTTAAAGGCTAATATATTTCTGGGTTTGCTTTAATTTTCTTCATGCTAAATAATCATAAATAATAATAATTAAGTTAATCTCTTAATCTCTTAATAAATAGATGTAAATTTAAAAATTTATTAGTATTGTCTCTGTTTGAAACTTAAAATTCCCCACATTCCATATTCAAGTATTTCTATATGTAATAAAGTTTAAAGATGCCAATATATCATCATATTTTAAAACCAAATTCATTACAATATATAGAAAAATATGTACATATAATGTTTTAAAAATTTTCAGGTCATGCTAGCTCAAATATTTTTTAAAAAGCCTTTATTTTCTAAAAATCAGTTTTTTGGCGAATGGAGTTAAAACTGTGTTACTCACCCTCATCTTTTCCCTTCTCCCTAGGTAAAGCCAAAATATAGGCTATGTCTGATATAAACAGTAAGTAAACATGGTTTTGAAATGGAAATGGGCTTAGAAGTAGATCTGATGCTATAAGTACCTCTAATCCTGATGCAAATATGCCATTAGTGAATTCTGTAATATATGTAAGGTGAAAATTTTTCTCAACAGGGAAAAAAAGTAAGAATTTGAAATAAGGTGATGCGAGCTGGTCTAATTTTCCACTTTGTGTCACATGCTGATGGCCCTCATAATTCATACCTCGGGGAAAGTACAAGCAAGGCAGGAGAAGTCTGAAACCGTATAAGTCCTACTGTATTAGTGAAAGTGCCGATTAGAGAACATGTTATATTATCAACAAGAAATCATGAGAGCATTAGTGCATAGTTGAGAAGGAAAATAATTTGGCTTAAGAGGATTAGAAATCCCCAGTTTCTAGTTAAAAGTAATTCAACCACATAGCAAATAAACAAATTCAATAATATTTGAGGTTTATGATTAAAGATAGCCAGAAGGAGAGAAATGACAATGTGATGATACATGCAAAGCTTTGTTTTCAGAGCTTCTGAAAAAAATCTGTTTCAGAAATGTCTCCCAGGGGGGAGAAAAACAAAGCTTGCTGTTGCTGTTAAACCCTGTGGCTAAACCATTGTTTTGCATTGATTTGTAATGTGTTCCTTTTTCCTAAGAATGTCACATTATTTATTGAAATCATGATATTAGAGTAATTGATACACAGTTAAAGCATTCTAAAAAATAAACTTTGCAAGAATTGTGATTCATTTATCTTTGATTTTATTGTTTTTTTGTGTGGGTCATTTATGCATCAATCTTCAATACAGTTTCATTTGCTTTATGCTCATGTATTATTTGTAAAGTCTGTTGATGTTTCACCAATGGTTAACAAATCAATAGAGACAGAAAAAAAGAGAAAGAAAATTATTATTCTTCCTCCCTTTGGCTGATGTAGTGTAGCTTGTCCCAATTTTCCCCATGAAATAATGGAAATAATAATTTATGTCTATCTCAAAGAATTATCCTGAAAATGGAACAGCATATTAATTTCAGTAAAAATGTTTAAATGTTATAAACAGTTTGCAAATAAAATGATCTATTACTTTTTTATTAATATAATACTTACCCTTGATAACCATGCCTTTTTGTACATATAAAAATAAAATAGGGCAATTATAAGTAATTCTGAGAAATGATGGGAAAAAGGCTACAGAAATTACACAAAAATATATTAAACCTGTATCAAATTTTAGTCTAAAAATTAAAAGTTTGAAATGTTAGATTTTACTCAAGGTTAATTTCTAGAAATCAACATATACCAAGTGGTATAAAGGGGAAAGAAATTCTCAGTTGTCCGCCATCTTCACCCCCTCACTGCACCTTTCATTTTTCAGAGCTGCAAAGTGTGAATTTACTTCAGACACTGCAATTGATGCTGCCAAAAACTTGCAAATATGCCTTTATCCTTATCTTCCCATAGCTTCAACAAAGGGGCCAGCTTGTAGGTGCAGAGGTAGGGAAGATGAAAAACAATTTCAAAATGTAGTGAACTTCTTACTAATAAGGAGTTAATATCAGAATAAAGAATTAGTTTAATCTTACAGTAATATAGTGTGTTTCCTAGTGTGTTGTAAGTAGAATGCAGTGACTAGATACTTGATGGGACAGACAAACCAAAGTTTTATTATTTGAAAAGTATGTGATTTCAGCCAAGTTTCTCAAACTCACTTGTCCTGGGAAGAAAATGTGAAAATAGGTGAGACATTTAGTATATTACAAGTATAAAGTTGATACCAAGTAATGGCAGTTGAGTTTCTTATTACTATTATTACTACAGATGTCAAATTATATCTTAAAAGGGAATATTTATGGCAGTTACCTATAATTTGTTGTGTTCTTCCCCCGCAATGTGAGCATTCTGATTTTAGTTGATAGACTATCCTCCCTCTTTCATTGTGAAAAACTTTTAAGTTTATTAGATTGAATATCTTAATGCTAGACCTAAGGAGAACAAACAAAGCTTAATAAATGGTATATTCAAACTAGAGTATGATAAATCTAAGTATTTTTTCTCTTTTGTGAGTTATTCAATACTTGCAGTATGGCAGGTTTATCAGTCTCAATAGCCACTATTTACATGAGATGCATTAGAGATTAATTAAATATTTAAGTGAATTGTATTGATTAAATTTATACTAAGCCCAGGTTATTTTCAGGATTTGTAAAATAAATTCCTGATCTTAGCTTATTTTGTTATTTGCAAATTACTCCTAAAATAAAATGTAGAAGAATTTCATGAATGTTGATTATTCTGACCACTACTTGCTTATCGTGTCCTTAACGTGATAATATAATCAATAATGATCTTGCCTTACCATTTTGCTTTTGGTTATTACATTTACTAAATATTAATACAATTTAAAATAGTAATGTAGTATTTTCTGTTGGCTCCTAAAACTTCAGAGTAACATAACTGAGAATAAAATCTGGAGCATTTTAATTTTTTTTTCCACATTTCTCATATGCTTTTAACAGATTTCTATATATATGGCTGGGCTGGATTAAGACAACAGTACCTGCATTTAGTTTTGTAATAAGTTACAACAAAGTAAACTCATATTTCTGAGCATTATTGTCTACGATGCTATAGTAAATAAAATATTAATCTTTAAATAGATGCATTTTACTAATGTTTCTGTCCTAGTTAGTAAATGACATGTATGTTATGACTATAGCACAGCAAAGGATTTACTTTGTGAATGTCAGAAATCTGAACACACTATGGTTTTTTAATATGTTGTAATACCACTGACAAGACAAATCTTGGGGTTCCTCTATAACTTAGGTCAATTTGTTGAATTCAATAACAGAGTTATTTAACATTTAGTTAAAAGAGTAATATAACAGAGTAACAGAGTTCCTGATACATTAGTAATGTTTAAATAAACATTATTTTCCATTTTATCTCTGCCCTAGGCTGCCTTGCTTTGATGATTAACATCCTCTTTTTCAGTTAGATGTGCTTTTTAGCTCAAGTTCAAAATCTTGCTCATATCACACAAAGTCCAGGCTTTTCGCTAATGCAATAATGTTATCTGGATTATTACTTTTCTCTGAATTGTCCCAGCTCTATGTGTTTATGTATAGTTTAAACGTTTTTAGTAGTTCATACATTTTTGATGAATTCATTTTACCACACTTCAGGATGCTTTATTGTCCCACTTAATGTTGCTCTATTATTCAGATGTCCTAAAATAAAAATACATTGTACTACAAGTGGTGCTCCTTGCTTATTAGTTTAAGTAAGGAGCCTTCCATACTTACTTTTTAAACTGTGAGTCAATTTGACAGTTTGGTTATGTCATTTGTAATATTGATATTAGCCAATCATTTCAACTAAAATTAAATCCTTCATATAAAAATGCAAAGATATATTATTTTAAATTGCTTACATTTGCAAAATAGGTATTTTGATATAATTATTTCAGTCTAATGCTAGATTAAATTTAAGTACTTAAGCTCTATGAGATTAATTTAGTTATGCAAATTTGTGTAGGCCAGAGGGTTCAGAACTTAAACTATTTAAAGGTATTATAATGTAACCTAAAATTTATAATGAAAGAATGGGGAAGAAAGGCATTCTCAGTGCTGCCAGTATGTCCATAGGCTTTTTGTACTGACTTCCTTCCATGTTCAACATTTTGACCTGTGATTTGTGAAAGACTCATCCCTTTCTGCCTTTGAAGTGCCACTTTTCATGAGTAATTTATTCGCGAAGCTCTGGGTCTCTCTTGTTTTGTAAGTGGAGGAGGAATGGGATGTGATCAGGGAAAGTATGAATACTTAGAGTCTAAGTTAGGCAAAAGAAGAAATTAAAGTCAGAGATGGCCATGGAAAACAGCTTCTGTTAATAATAAAAAATAAAATAACAAAATCCAAAATAACCTAAAAGAGGGTCTAGAGCATTATGGACTTTTAATTTACTATTTTATACATTACTTAAAATAGATGTCAATATCAGATCATTATTTCAGTTGTAGACAATATAGTTATTTATCAACTAGCACCTTACATAAACTTAGTGTCAGCTTAAAATTGCCATAAAGGTTCAAATTACTTTTTATGTAGTTTCAGATCTTACTTGGTATAAGTCCCTGAGATATCTGGGATACTAACATGGACTAGTGTCTTTATTCTCTAAGAATTAGGTGAGACACAATTAAAATGTTGCCTTGACTCCTGTTTCTCACATCTCTCAAAATCTTTACCAGCTTTCAAGTTCGAATACAGGTCCTACTTTCATCGTGAATATTTGCCTGAACATTTCAACGTACATAATCTTTTTCTCTAAATACATAAAGCATCTCTTTCTTGCATATACAATTTAGTATTATATACTACTTCATAAAGTTTAAATAATATTTAAAGACTCTATCTGTTCATATTTTCTTCTATTTCGTAAAATATTATACCTTCTTACATTTCAAAGACTGTGATTCACACTTCACTTTTATATACCCAAGTATAAGTATGACTCTGTAAACAAGACAGACACTATGTTTTTGAGTTGTGGCTTTGGTGTCAGAAGTTTGACCTCTTCACTTACTGGCTACATGACCTTGGGAAAATCAACTGATACTTCTAAACTTTGTTTTTTATTATGTATAAGACATAATAATACTAAATTCAATGGGTTATAGGAATAAAATAAAATACCATATAGGAAATAGTAGTGAAACCATAAAGAACTAGTAAAATTGGATATTGTGACAAAAATTATGGTTGAATGGACAGAAGAGTTTTTAATCTTTGGAAAGATTTACTTTGGAATAAATATAAGGGATTCTGAGATGCACACATAGTACACTTTGATAAATATCACCCAGCTTAATTGTGTTCTACATCTAAATTGTTAAAAGTCATCAGTTGTGCAGTTTCAGCACCTTTTTTGTTCTGTTTTTGTTTCTCAAAGAAATATGACTGTTTACCATTTCCCTATTTCTCAAAAGCAGATGTAAAGCCAGGATGACACCTGGATGTACCTGGCATAAAAATTTCTAATTTCTTACACTTATAAGAATTAAGCCTTCCTGTTTAAAAACCCAGGTTCCAAACTTCTCAGTATGACTTTTATTAATATGACTTTAATCATGTAATGGGTAGCAACTTATTGGTTATATTATATAACATTTATTATAATGTATATATTGATATTTGACAAACTAAAGATGGCTGGAGAAATACAAATTTGCATGTGGGTTCCAAGGTATTTTGTTATGGAAGAAATTATAAGAGTAAAATGAGGAAATTTTCTTTGGTTAATGTTGTGGGAAGTCAGGGACCCCAAACGGAGGGACCAGCTGGAGCCAAGGCAGAAGAACATAAATTGTGAAGATTTCATGGACATTTATCAGTTCCCAAAATTAATACTTTTATAATTTCTTACACCTGTCTTTACTGCAGTCTCTGAACATAAATTGTGAAGATTTCATGGACATTTATCACTTCCCTAATAATTCTCTTGTAATTTCTTATACCTGTCTTTACTTTAATCTCTTTGTCCTGTTATCTTTGTAAGCTGAGAATGTACATCACCTCAGGACCACTATTGTACAAATTGATTGTAACAACGTGTGTTTGAACAATATGAAATTAGTGCAACTTGAAAAAGAACAGAATAACAGCGATTTTCAGGGAGCAAGGGAAGATGACCGTAAGGTATGACTGCCTGCGGGGTTGGGCGGAATAGAGCCATATTTTTCTTCTCATAGAAAGCCTGTAGACGGATGTGTGAGTAGGAGATATATTGCTGAATTCTTTTCCCAGCAAGGAACAACCCTGGGGAAGGAATGCATTTCTGGGGGTAGGTCTATAGATGGCTGCTCTGTGAGTGTCTGTCTTACGCGGTTGAGATAAGGACTGAAATATGCCCTGGTCTCCTGTAGTAACCTCAGGCTTACTAGGATTGGGAAATTCCAGCTGGTAAATTCTAGTCAGACTGGTTCTCTGCTCTCGATCCCTGTTTCCTGTTAAGATGTTTATCAATACAATGTGTGCACAGCGGGACATAGACCCTCATCAGTAATTCTAATTTTGCCTTTGCCTTGTGATCTTTATGGCCCTTTGAAGCATGTGATCCTTGTGACCTACTCCCTGTTCGTATACCCCCCTCCCCTTTTAAAATCCCTAATAAAAACTTGCTAGTTTTGAGGCTCAAGGTCGTCATCACGGTCCTACCAATATGAGATGGCACCCCCGGAGGCCCAGCTGTAAAATTTCTCTCTTTGTACTCTTTCTCTTTATTTCTCAGACTGGCTGACACTTAGGGAAAATAGAACCTATGTTGAAATATTGGGGGTTGGTTCCCCCGATAGGTTAAGGAGAGAAAGTGGCAACTTCCTCTCCCTTCCTTAAGGTGTCTCCTTGAAAATATAATAAGCTCAATAATAGGCCTAACCTTTTGATTTTGTACTGCAAAGTTGAGTCCTTTCTGCCCCTTCGTATTCATACCTTCAAAATTCACTCAAGAGTCTCTCAAGGCGGTGGTCCAAGATGCCATCACAAGTGTAACCATTTGTTTCTCATGAAATAACAGAAGCTTTGTTGCTTCTATTTTACTGTATAAATTTATGTGAATTTCTGTCCATACTTTGCAGTCTCTCATGGACTGTCTGCATGCATATGATTAACATATATACAAAGTAATTCTCCATCTCTTCTCTATTGACACAAAGTTGGGGAAGGAGGCATAATTTTCTATTTCCCCAACAGAACCTATTTGCAGCCACTTCTACCAGAAGTTCAAAGATTTGTCATAGTCAAGAAGATTCTAATCAAGCCTTAGTAGGAAAGAAGGAATAAATACAACCTGTAAGTAGAGAGAAATAGGTAGAAATAAGTTGGCTTTATTTTGTATCTAAAAAGTCTTGCAGATTTTGAGGTGAATCATTTTTGAGATGGAGAGTGGGCACTTGACCAGACAAGTATGATTTCTGGGATGCACAGGCATAAATATAAAACAATAACACATATTATAGTTCTAATTTGTTCAACAACCACCTTGCTTCAACTTAGAATTAACTGCCTGAGATGGGACCTTTACTATTGCTCATATCCTGAGGTGTCATTCTTCAAAGGCTGTGGAAAAGTAGAAATCCTGCGTAGGAATAGGAGCTTAGACAGCAGCCTGGCCCCCAGCCCTATTGCCTGCTCTGTAATCTGGGTAGCAGAGAATCTAGTACTTCAGCTAAACCTGTCTTCCATGACATTGTAAGGTGGCTTTTTCTGGAGCCAGGATACTCTGGTGATGATTGTAAAGTGTCACAACCTCATGGAGGGTCTTCTAAAGTTTTATGTTTAAACAGAAGTTTGGATGGACTATAAGCAATAATATACATGTAATAATATATTAGTAGAGGGAATGTCAATTATAGAAAGTTAATATATTAGTCCCTGATTATTTGGTCTTTAGGATAATCAGTTTGAATACTAGGCACAGGATGTTGTTGTTCTGCCAAAACAAGAAATTCCATTCAAAGACTTTATAAAATTCTAGTCATTTAAATATCATAATTTATCTAAAAATAAGTTCATATTTTGTAAATAAAAAATTTGTGTTTGTTAGATAAAATAATGTTTGAGAATTTATAAAAATTGTGATTCTTATATTTTTAGACTAACCTATAAAAGTTCCTACCCTGAAAGATTTATCCTATAGTGCTTGCCAAATTTATACATTTTTAAAATTCTAGTTTATAAATAACTATTTTATATGATATCTATTAAATAAGGCTATATAGTTATATAATAAAAATATAAATTACTTTCAGATCTTGACGATAGATATCTTTTTTTTATTTTAATTTTTTTTTTTTTTTTTTTTTTGAGACAGAGTCTCGCTCTCACCTAGGCTGGAATGCAGTGGCGCTGTCTTGGCTCACTGCAAGCTCCTCCTTCTGGGTTCATGCCATTCTCCTGCCTCAGCCTCCCTAGTAGCTGGGACTACAGGCACCCACGACAATGCCTGGCTAATTTTTTTTTTTTTTGTATTTTTAATAGAGATGGGGTTTCACTGTGTTAGCCAGGATGGTCTCGATCTCCTGACGGGGTGATCCACCTGCCTCGGCCTCCCAAAGGGCTGGGATTACAGGTTTGAGCCACTGTGCCTGGCCGAAGGTAGATGTCTTAATGATTCACATCAATTCACAAAACTTGATTAAATAATGAAGTAACTGAGAATTTGCTACTATAAACCTCATGAAATATACATTTCGTTGAGGCTAGAAAGTTGGTCACTTAATATCTTATTTGAAGAAAACATAGCATTTTAGTGTATGGAATAAATATATAAGAAAATGTGAATTATTAAAATTTAATTTAATATTAGCAGTCAAATTTCACAATAGAAAAAACATAGATTAAATTGTCTAGCATATTATTTTCTAGGTAGTACATGTTCCTTGTTATGGTACAGGGGATAGTGAAAAAGGGCTCTAAAATGCAATGTCAGCTTACAGATGCAAAAATCACTAGGTGAGTTTTCATCCACCAACAGATGTATTTGAAGCAGCCTAAGTACAATAGGATTTTTAAAAAAGCTTTCACTCATAAGCTCCATCATGAATAAAATTAAAAGACTTTATTGCCTTCATTAGTTTTCTTTCCCCCAAATCTCAAGAATATGCTTTCAATATCATCCATCAGAATCATCTGTGGAGGAAAGGTCACAGATCTAATTCTTCATTCAGGCACAGAGGACATTCATAGCTAATATACAATGTGAGATATCATATATAATAATTAGAGTGTAATTATGTTCATATATTTCCTTGTAGATGTCTTTAGGCACTAGCTGTTCTTCCACTTCAAGAAATCACAGCAGACACTGTTTCTATGGTTACCAGGAAGGATGCATTTATGGAGATAGCACAAGACCATAAAAGGAGTAAGAAACTAAGCCAAAATTGCCGGCTGGCCTGATAAAGACTGTCCAGCACTATTTCTTGGTTATCCTGATGCTAAGACAATTAATGAAACATTTTCCATGAATACACTAATTTAATTCATTTGCATTAGACGTTAATCCATTAATTGCTGCAGCTCTAGATTCCTGATAAAATCTTCTTAAAACAAAAGAACTTGGGAAAAGAAATCGTTTAAAGAAAAAAATCATTCTTAAAAAAGTGTTCCCTGAAACATTGCTGAAGTGATCAATGAAATAGTACAGGTAATAGTACAGGTAAAGTCAATTCGTGTTTAAAATAACAATCCAATGGGAAATAGCAATGTTCTCTGCACAGTTATAGGTTAATTTAACTGAACATTGGCCTAATATTTATTATTTTTATTTTGCTTTTACAATAACAGATTTGAAATAAAACCTCTTTGTTTTGATGAAACATCTGCTGAAAGAGAGACAGAGAGAAAGAGATGGAAATTATAGCATCACATGCTCTAGTGAAGTATAAGTAGAAATAGTGGGTGAAATGAAGATTGTAGGAAATTATTAATTTTGTCTAGAGAAAACTGAAATTTGTCAGAAACCTTTGAATCTTTCTCCCTTTTCTGTTTATTATTTGCATCACAAAGATATGATTGGCTAATGTGCCTAAATATTCTTGCTAATTTTGATATAGAAAGCAATAATGTTTGGTGTGCTAAAGTTTGCAGAATGCAGATGTTTACACATATTTATATACACCTATAAAAGCTTACCAGAAAAACTTTTCTAAATCAAAAGTAAAATATTTAATCATTTTTATCTAGTTCTCTTTATTTTTAAAATCTCTTTGTTTCTAATACTCCTTGATAGTGTTTGTTTCTAAGATCTAGGTTGAAGCTGATGAAAAACCCAGATTTTTTTTAAAATTCATATATTTTTGCATGCTTCTGACATTAAGTATCTTAGAGAAACTCAGTTTTCCTCGCTCAAGCAAGCTTGATTCTTGACTGCCAGAGCTGAGAAACACACACAAAAACAAAACAAAACAAAAAAGGGCGTTTTATGTGAATTTTCTAATTAAGCGAAGAGAATCCAAAAACATTCACTTAAACCCTCCGTCATGTATTCTGATATGTTTTTTGAATAAATAAGATATAATTATTTGTGTATGTTGTCACATATTCCATGGCACATCTGAGAACAACATCTGTTAGAGAGCAGGTACCCCATTTTTCGCAGAAGATTCTGAAATAATTAAGTTAGTAAATCATCACCTAGTCAGGACATCAGGCTCCTGCAGCTACTCTCATGTATCTTACACCTTAATTATATACTTGTGTTGATCCCTGACTATAAAATGTACTGACATGGATGTGCCTTTGACTGCTCTATTCTGGAGATAGTTCACAAGCTATTTATAATTTGACATTTTTATTCTAACTCCCTATGTTTCTTTGACATATATATCCAGGGAGAGGTGCCTGCCATAGACTGCAACCTCCTAGGAGGTAAGCTACTTACAATCAATTCTCATTGTTCAGTAGGCATCAAAGTGACATTTAATAACAAGCAATTAACACTTAATGTCATGATAAGGACGATTAAGACAAGTATATATTTTGGTTAAAATATAAATATTTAAGGAAACTAGACAAAGCCATTTTTTTTCAAATGTACACACATATATACTCATACACAATAAGAAATGTATTTAGTAATACATTTTACCTTATTTTCAAGGCTTATCATGACTGTAATTATTCTTTAAATAATAAGAAGGGAGAAGGTAATATTATGATTTACTACCACCAACAAAAAGTAATGCTGTTGATTACCCATTACAATGGTACAGTAGTATCATTGTTGGATATGTAGATCAGTTTTTTTCTTCTAAATGCTATTTCAACTATTATTATTAATATATATGTATGTCTATATATGTGTGTATATTTTTATTAGAAAAAGTAATGTATTATTCAATTAGATAAAATAAGAGATAAGAGATAACACAGTAGAACTCAGTTATCTACTAAATAAGTATTACTCTCATTCTCTGTGGAACACCAACAATATTCTCTTCAGGAAAGTGACACTGACTATTGTAGAAAGAAGAAGTTAATGTGAAAAATAATGTTTCAAGTCCTTATTATTTTATTTTCTTAAAGCGTAATCAGAGAGGGGGAATCATAATACTTCATTACCATGGCTGTAGATGAATGGAAAAGCACATTATGCAAATAAGGAATACAAGGCATTCCTTGAATGGTAGTCATCCTTGAGAGAAGTGGAATGTGTCTCAAGTTCTGTTTTATGAAGATGTCAACATTTTTGAAAAATATAGAGACAAAAAATAGCAACATAAAAATAAATCTCAGACCTTGACTAGTGATTGATTTTTTTCACCTGCTATCCATTACTATTTAATCTGTACATAGAGAAAAAAATCAACTGAGCTGTCCAGAAACATCTGGACGTTATGATACCCTGCAAATATAATAGCCACAGCTAATGAGCCTAAAGATAGGAAAAGCATTATCTAGTTGCTGTTGCAGCCTTCAGCCAATGAATATAAATAAGTTTTCGTTGATCTTTTGTCCTACTTAAATGTAATCCAGTTTATTGAGCTGGTGAATTACATTAACCATTTTGACATTATTTCTTTATAAATCTAACATGGTGTCCTTGTTCTGTTCTTCCTCTCCCTGTATTAGAGAAACCACAAGAAAACAAAATAATTTTCTTAAGCTCAGTGATTCTAATAATTGATTAAATAATTTCTATAGAAAATTACATTTATATGTATAACATATATTTACATATGCAATATATACATTTTGTGTATATTAAATACACATGTACACATTCTACCTCTCATATATCTTTATGTCTATGCTTATTCCTTCAAACAAAATGGTCTGCCTCAGTATGTCTCCTGTAAAATGAAAATGATGATAATGAGATCTACCCCACAGAGTTTTGTAAAAATGATGTCAAATAATATGTATCAAGTGCTACACACATAGCAGCTGCTGAGGAAATGTACTCACTGGTATGATTATTGTTGTAGCTATTAGCATATTGTCAGAGCATAAAATCTAGAACTAGGATTTATGCTGAAAAATTCACCCACAATTAGGGAGACAGGTTGCATTGAGATTAGGAAGTATGCCCAGACTAAGCAATAGGTTTATAAAAGTAGACATGTAAAAGCTGAATCTAGATGTTAGTCACTCAAGACTGGGACTTCACTGGAGAAGAATTGTCTTCAATAAGCACTCTTAATACCTCCCTGCCTCTACTAGAGATCACTACATTATGTATTTTATATTATACATTCAAGGCCATGTTCTGAGATCTTGATTGCATTTTTTCCTTGGGAATAAGACAACAGGAAACTATATCCACTGTGTATTTCCTAGTGGTCAAAACTTCTGTTGTCTTTAAGTCCTATGCTTTATTATATATAAGAATGGGGGAAAATAGGGGAAGGAGGACAGCAAGGGTTGGAAAATCATTTTGGCTTGCCTGGGAATATGCAGAAATTGATGCCAGGTTTTTAACATGGGAAACAAGTATTAATAAAAAATATAATATTAAAAGACAGAATTAACAGCAAAAGTAAAACTGTAGCTTTTATTTAGTGCTGTTACAATACACCTGATTCCATCATTTAATTACTGTCAGATACAGAGTTTTGCATAACTTTCACAACCAGTTGGTAAACTAGTTAGAGTAAATAATACTTCCTTAATTTTACAGATATGAAAACTGATTTTGAGATGTAAAGTGATTTATGTGTTCTCATACATATGTAAACGATAGGTATAAGGCAGGAAGCTGTCTTTTACCTTCAAACATAACTTCTCCTTAATATTCTTATATTTCAACTTTATAGATTCATTGATGAAACAAACATTTATGAATAAAGTTCCAGCAACTTCAGTGCTCAAATGTGAAATATGTGTGTAGATGTGAATAAGAACATACCATGTAATGTTCAGTAGATACTGTTCAGGGTTAGTTTTAAGTCTTCTTTTAGTTATTATAATCAAGTCATAAGTGCTCATTGTTAATAAAGTTGTTAAAGAAGATAGAAGATAAAGTAATATTATTATTATACATGTTTCGTTATATTAATTTATTTTATTACAAATATATACCAAATTTTCATCTTAGAAAATAAACTTCAGTGTTGTTTTATGCAGTTTTAATTACTTCAAAAACTACTTTTTGGGTACCTATTCTTTTCTCATCCTGAGGCATCCTATATTTAATTAAATTACAGCAAAATCTGTAAAACACCAAAGTGATCAAGGAAGACTTTCAAATGAGTGGCTTAATAACTGGGTAAGTCTGTACCATTTGCTGAGAAAGAGTAGACTTGGCCCAGATAGTTTTGAAAGGCAGAGAAAGGAGGGAGTCAATAGTTGTATTTTTCACCCATGGTATTTGAGAATGACACTCAACATGAAAGTACAAATATCAAGGAGGCACATTGGTCACACAAGTCTGGAGTCCAAGGGACCTGGGAGAAACTGTAAGTGTGGGTCATCAGTATACAGAAGTGAATTTCACTTACACGTGGTAGAGATAAAAATAAGAGTTTGGCCTTGAAATGGCTCCAACACTTAGAAATGGGGTAAGAAAGAAGAGCCTGCAAAAGAGAATAATGGAAACTTGCAGTGGTACAAGAAAAATCCTAAGTGTGGCTGAAAATAGGAGAAAAAAATGTTTTAAATATGCTGAATTCTGGAAAAAATTGGCATGAGGCGTGTAAGACTCGTAAATGTTTCATTGACCTGGTAGGAAACAAATGTATGTTTTGAGAATTTTTTTGTGAGATGTGTATCAAAGTTTGATCAGAGAATCAGGACTAATTACTAATTACATGAATAAATATTTTTTTTCTAGGGATTTGACCTTAGAAACTGATAGGAACTTACTAGGCTACTGCTATGGTTTGGTTGTGTTCCCACACAAATCTCATCCTGAATTATAATTCTAATAATCCCCACATGTCTGGGAAGGACCCAGTGGGAGGTAATAGAATCATGGGGCCAGTTACCCCCAGGCTGTTCTCATGATGGGGAGAGAGTTCTCACAATATCTGATGGTTTTATAAAGGGCTTTTCCCCTTTGTTAGGCACTTCTCCTTGCTGCCATCATGTCAAGGACATGTTTGCTTCCCCTTCTTCCATGATCATAAGTTTCCTGAGGCCTCTCCATCTATGCTGAACTGTGAATCAATTAAACCTCTTTCCTTTATAAATTAGCCAGTATTGGGTATGTCCTTAGAGCAGTGTGAGAATGGACTAATGCAGTAAATTGGTACCAGGAGTGGGGCACTCCTGTACAGATACCTGAAAATGTGGAAGTGACTTTGGAAATGGCAACAGGCAGAAGTTGGATAGTTTGAAGGACTCAGAAGAAGACAGGAAAAGATGGGAAAGTTTGGAACTTCCTGAAGACTTGTTGAATGGCTTTGACCAAAATGCTGATAGTGGTATGGACAATGAAGTCCAGTATGAGGTGGTCTCAGATGGAGATGAGGAAATTGTTGGGAATTGGAACAAAGGTGACTCTTGCTATGCTTTAGCAAAGAGACTGGTGACATTTTGCCCCTGCCCTAGAGATCTGTGGAACTTTGAACCTGAGAGAAATGATTTAGGGTATCTGGTGGAAGAAATTTCTAAGCAGCAGAGCATTCAAGAGGTGATAGAGCATAAAAGATTGGAAAGTTTTCAGCCTGACAATGCAGTAGAAAAGAAAATCTCATTTTCTGGGGCAAAATTCAAGCCAGCTGCTGAAATTTGCATAATAATGAAGAACCAAATATTAATCACCAGAGACATTCATAGTAGCCCCTCTTATCACAGGCCCAAGGCCTAGGAGAGAAAATGGTTTTGTGGACCAAGTCGAGGACAGCCCTGCTCTGGGCAGCCTAAGGAGTGGGTGCCCTGCATCTCAGCCACTCCAGCCATGGCTAAAAGTGTCCAAAGTACAACTCAGGCCATTGCTTCAGAGGATGCAAGCCCCAAGTTGTGGCAGCTTCCACATGATGTTGGTCCTGCATGTGACTTGAAGAAACAAGGAAAAACTGAAATCTCCAAGGATAAATGATCCTTATGTGTACAGGATGATACTGACATTGGTCTCTGTTTACCTTTAATCCTTCAGCTTTCACGATAGGATAGTACTGCAAGAAAACTGGACAGTTTTTTTGTCAATAAACTGAGTGCACTTTGCCAAGTTAAAAATGCACATGACTGAGGAGTCTGTGACCCTTAAGCAGGAGATGAGGCAGGAGCTGGAGTTGCCGTGAGCCCAGCGGCTGTCCATGTCAACCAGGTGAACCACCAGTAAACGACAAACATGCATGAGCTACAGTAGCAACTCATCCGCTCCTCTGTCCTTCATGTAGTAAAAAGAACATAACTTCATTTCCATCATCTGTATCTTGATTACAATGCCTCTCATTGTCCAGTTAAACCAGAATCATGCAGGGAAGGAGAATGAGAAAAACTAGTTCTAGTTTAACTAACTCGATACAATTTTTTCTAAAGGTTGAAAAGTGGGAGTTGAGTAGGTATACACAGGTCTTCCAAAAGTTTTGCTGAAACAGAATTACAAAGTGAATATTTTGTTTAGTTTTTGTTGTTTTTGTTATATTTTGGTTCTATAACTTGGTAGATAATGAAGCAGTATCATTCTATATAAGATGGTAGGTAGTGGAAAATAACTCAGCAGAAATGGAAAGATTCATGCTGAAGGGAAGATAAGAAGAGAAGTAGCAAAGCCCTTGAAAGTAGATGAATAAATGCTATTAACACTGTAGATCTAGGATATTTCTTTTCAGTCTTTCTTCTTGCTAGATATTCCTAATGTAATTTAGTGGTTAATAGAACAGATTCTGAGACAGATTGTCTAGCTGTTAATCCTGGCACTACTACTTAATAGTTGTGAGGCAGCATGAATCTCTCTGCATCAAATTTCTATTTTGAAAGTGTCCATACTAGTAGTAGCAACTCATAGGGTCACTGTGAGGAAAAAAAATACTAGTGGTACCCATCCACAGGTTTATTGTAAACACTAAGTAAGTTAATACATGGGATTCACATAGAACATCACTGGCACTTAGTAAGGGCTTAGCTATTATCTAAATATTTCAGTGCTTATAGTATATATAATTTTTTATCATTTTTGTTTGACATTCTAATGTTAAGATTTTTTATTATTTAAACTTCATTATAAATATTGTTTTATTATTTGATAATATTCTAACATATAGAGTGTAACAAAATATACTTACCTTTCACCTTTTCCATGATGGACATTCAAGATTATCAACTGTGGCTGGGCACAGTGGCTCATACCTATAGTCCCATAACTTTGGGAGGCCAGAATGGGTGGGTCACTGGAGGTTAGGAGTTTGAGACCAGCCTGGCCAACATGGTACAACCCCATCTCTACTAAAAATACAAATATTAACTGGGCATGGTGGTGCATGCCTGTAGTCCCAACTGCTTGGGAGGCTGAGGTAAAAGAATTACTAGAACCTGGGAGGCAGAGGTTGCAGTGAGCCGAGATTGTGTCACTGCACTCCAGCCTGAGTGACAGTGTAAGACTGTCTCATAAGTAAATAAATAAATATCAACTGTACATTCAGAAAGTTTCTAATTTTTTTAAAACACTTCTCTTAGTTTTTTATTTGCTTTTACACAATGTTGTGGTGAACATCTTTAAACACAAAGAGATATCCATTTTGATTGTTTTTGTAGAATAAACTATTAGAAGTGAAATTCAGTCAATGATTCCCGGTATTTTTAATGTTTTGTCTTCTGAGTAATGAAGTATGTCTAAAAATTAAATTTTCACTTTATTGAAATTAAACATTTTAGCAATGTGTGTTTATCATTTAGTTTTAAATCCACACTAAATACTATTAAATACTAAAATACCGTGGCTTTTCTTCAGCTGCATCTCTGCTAAAATGAACACTGAGCCCTCCGTTTAAAAAAAAAAAAAAAATCCACAGACATATAAATTATAGTAATTACAATAGTTTTTCAGGTTCTCTTAGCATTTGCTCTTCTGTATCTGATGTTTACAAGTATAGACTTTTAACATGAAACTTAAAAACTCACTAAAGTGAGATAATACATGTAACTTCTGCACTTCACTCATTGTCAGTGACCATTTTGAATGTGTCACTTGTTACATTTCACAATTAAAACATATGGATAATTTCTTTGTATGGCAATTGCTTTCACTGTCATAATAACTAGTGACAAATCTGCCAACATAATATTCCCACCTGTCTCTCAAAAGAGAGTTTAAGAATCTCCTTTGTGTTGTTAATTTGCGCAAAGTTATCTCCTCCTATGCGATTTACCTACTGTTGGTAAATTTGTTAACAACTGTAACTATGTCTTTATTTCCAGTGTTAATCAAGATTTTGTAATGTGGAGTTATGACAAGTATTCCTAAACATTTTCTAGGTGAATACCCACAAGTCACAAATGTCCACCTGGTTTTTGAAAAAATTACATTGTAAATAAAGTAGAAAAATATATGCCTGCAAAAGGGAAGAAAGAATGTTATTCTATGTAGGCATATTCACTAATAATGCCATAATCACTGTTATTAGAAGCTGCCTCATTTTCTTTGCAATCAGCTGTCTTTGAAGTGAAAAGATAGGCTGTTCCTAAGAGACAGAAGCTAAATGAAATGTACTTGATTTTTTCTTTCTACCTTCAGTCTGGTGTTCACATCCCTAAGAAAAAGAAAAAGTACATTTTCACAAAAGTTTACTCTCATGATTTCCTTGACACTACACTCTCCTGTGTGTCTCTAATCTTTTCTCCTTTTTTTTCATAATATCATCATAGTTACTAATAATTAGGCACTTATAATTTGAGAATACTCTGTTAAGTACATTTTCACAAAAGTTTACTCTCATGATTTCCTTGACACTACACTCTCCTGTGCGTCTCTAATCTTTTCTCCTTTTTTTCATAATATCATCATAGTTACTAATAATTAGGCATTTATAATTTTAGAATACTCTGTTAAGTACTCCAAATGCATTTTTTCCTTTAACTACCCGAATAATACTATTAGATATTTTATTACAGAAAGAAAGCTAACTTCCCTCCAGATAGTAATGTTAATAAGAAACAAAGATGCAAATCAAA
The DNA here is from genome assembly GCF_043159975.1 of Macaca nemestrina. Taxonomy (NCBI): domain Eukaryota; kingdom Metazoa; phylum Chordata; class Mammalia; order Primates; family Cercopithecidae; genus Macaca; species Macaca nemestrina. Next base: position 59,138,354 of record NC_092134.1, read on the forward strand.
TCCAGGAAGTGTGACTGACTCAAAACTCATGCATTTAACCATTACTGTTAGTCTTTTATTCCATCACCAGCTCCTTTTTTTTCAGATGACTTTTTAAGTGTTTAGTAGGACCTAAGATTCTGTCCTCTGCCATCACCTCACTCTGAACACTCTCCTTCCGTGATTTCCTTCAGATGATTTCAGATTCTATTATGGGTTGAAGGCTCCCATATGTTTTTGAACCAATGCAGAATCTGCTTCTGAGATAAAGTTTCTTAGTTTCATCTGCCTGGTGGATACATGTACCAGGAAGGGCCACAAAAAGCTCAGCATCATTATGCTCATATGTGATTACGTAATTTCTCCAGCTCCAACCTTTCTCTGCCATACTGGTTTCTATCTTGAATTTTCTATGTCTGTGACTGCTTCAATATTCACAGTATACTTAAGAAATCCCTTGCCTCTTTCCTACTCCACAATTCAATTATTTGCTAAGGCCCAGTAATATCAACTCCTATAAATCCGAATTTATCTTTGTTTTCTATTCTCACTGCTACTAACACACCATTTCTTTTCTTTATTTTCTCTGTAACAGAATAATCTGTCTTCCATCTTAAATCCATTTCTTCGGGTGACCTCAGAGTAATTTTTCTGTAATATTTTATAACAACCCCCATTAAAAAGAAATTTGAATTTATTTAAGTAGCATGGAAATTCATAATCAATACTATTCTGTATTAGAGTTCCACAGAGAAACAGAACCACTTGTGTATCTATGGATATATGAGGAGATTATTATGAGAATTGGCTCACATAATTATGGTGGCCGAGAAGTCCCAAGATATGCCATCTGCAAGCTGAAGAACCAGGAAACCAGTGGTGGAATTCAGTCTGAGTTCACAGGCTGAGAACTGATGGAATAGTTGGTATAAATCCCAGAGTCTAAAGTCTCCAAAACAAAAGCTCTAATGTCCACAAGCAGAATATGAATGTCCTGGCTCAAGAAGAAAGAGAAAAAAGAAAATTCACCCTTGTGCTTTTTTGTTTCATTCAAGCCCTCAATGGATTAGATGATGCCAGCCCACATTGGTGAGGGAAGATATTCTTTACTCAGGCTACTGATTCAAATTCTAATGTCTTCCAGAAACACCCTCACAAGCACACCAAGAAATAGTGTTTTACCAACGATTTGGTATCCCTTAGTCCACTCAAATTGACCCATAAAATTAACTATCGTAAGTCCAACTCTTGTCAATTTGGCACCCATAAGCATACCCTTAAACCATCCTTAGTCTCCAAATAAAGACAATAACAAGGTTATAATTCCATCTATATGATACAAATATTCTGCTTGCCTACAGCTGAAAACTCGGAAGTGGAGATAAAAGTTCTTGAGTAATATTTATTCTTCTCCCGATGTACCCTAATTTAAATACTATGATGTAAAATTAACAATACCTAAATGCTGATATAAAGTCATTACATTTTATGATATATTATAAGTGAATAAGAAAAGAAAACCAATATATTGGCTTAATATGTGTATATGTACACACAAATATATTAATAACAAAATAAAGAGGAAATACAGTTGAGCTTTGAGCAACAGAGGAGTTAGTGCATTTGAAAACCTGCATACAACTTTTGACTCCCAAAATACCTAAATATTAATAGCCTACTATTGACCAGAAACCTTGCCAATGATGCAACCAATTAACACATATTTTGTAGCTTATATGTATTATATACTGTTCTTACAATAAATCAGACTAGAAAATCATAAGAGAAAATATATTTACTATTTATTAAGTGGAAGTGTATCATCAGAAAGGTCTTTATCCTCATTGTCTTCATGTTGTGTGCGTTGAGGAGGAGGAGAAAAATTAGGAGTTCTTGTTTTAGCAATGGCAAAAGCAGGAGAAGTAAGGGAGGTGAAAAGGGAGGAAGAAGTAGGCACACTCAGTATAAATTTACAGAAATACCTTGTATTTTCTGTCTGACTTTCTTGCTTTTTTCATTTCTCTAAAAATGTTCTTATGTGATACTAAGCCCTCTTCAACTTACTGTTTTAGTTTCAGTGCCCATATCATAGGAGGGTCCATGTCATGAAAGAAATCAAAAGCAGTCTTGTATAATTAGAACCCTTCTGCCAGAATGTCTAAAGTCAATTTGTGTTCTGGCACTGTTTTTGAAGCATTCATATCCATCAAGTCATCTTCTATAAATTCCTCTGGCCTAGTGTCTATTAGCTCTTAAATTTGTGCAAGATTCATATCTTAAAGCCCTTCAACATCCTAACCCTTGCTTTCTTTTCCATATCCCCATCTCTTTCATGATTTCTTTGACTGGCTCTTATCATAAATCCCATGAAGTTATGCATGACATCTGGACAGTTTTCTTCACCAGTCTTGTATTGTTTTAGGCCTGCTGGCTTTCACAGCTTTTTTTTTATAATAACAATGGTATTTTCAATAATTCTTACAAACTTTCATGATATTCTCTCTGTATCAGGCTTCTTTTCCATAGCATTGACAATTCTTTTCATAGAGAACCACGTGTAATGAGCATCAGAGGTCCTTATGACCCTCTGATCTAGAAGCCAAATTAGAGATGTTGTGTTTGGGGGCAAGTAGGACACTTTGACACCTTTGCTATTGAAGTTATGGGGTTCTGGGGGGCCAGGGGCATTGTCCATTATCAAAAAACTTTAAAAGATAGTACCACGACTGTTCCAGTAGCAATCCTCAAGTGTTCTTATAATATGGAGAGAAGGCCTAAGATATAGGTTTCAGTGTCACGTTGTCTATATTCAAATCTCTTTTTCACCACTAAGCAACTATGGGACCTTGGACAAGTTGCTGAAGATTTCCAAGACTTGGCTTCCTCATCTCTAGAACAAGCATAGGATAGTACTAAAAAAAAAAAAAAAAAAAAAAAAGACAGTACCACACTGGAAAGATATTTCCTAACTTTAGGAACAAATCATCAATGGAAACAATCCAGATAAAGGGTTTTCATAGCCTAGGAGCTCTTGTAGCGCATCCAGTAGACTTGCAGCTGATGTTTACTTTTTCTCTTCAAGGGTCAGGGGTTAGCAACTTTATAGAAAAAGGCAATCCTGATTATCAAGCTGACTACATTTTCACAAACAGTAGAGTTAGCCTATCCTTTCCTGCCTTAAATTCCAGTACTCACTTCTTTTCCTTAATATCAAATGTCTTTTGTGGCATTATTTTAAGAAGAGGACACTTTCATCTAAATTAAAAATCTTTTAGGCAGATATTGTTTCTCCTCAATAATTTTCTTAACAGAGTCTGGGAGCTTGTCTGCTGCCTCTTGGTAGGCAGAAGCTGCTTTTCCTGTTACCTTGATATTTTTTTGAGTAATGATCAAACCATCCTTTGCTGCCATTAAATTATCCAACTTTAGATTCTTCATCTTCCTTTTGCTTTAAGTTGTCATATAGTAACTTCATATTTTCTTGAATCATATTATAGTCTACTGGTGTGCCTTTCTTAGAGGAATTCTGCACCCATGTAAAAGCTACATTTTCAATATGTGATAAAAGTGTATTTTACAAAAGCTTTTTTGCACGTGCTGGTGTAGCTGCATTGATGATTTCACAAATTTCCTTTTCTTTTTTTACAATGGTCCTTATCCTGAATTCATTTATCTTGAAATGGTGGCAAACCACAGCTGCAGACCTCACTCTATGGTATATATCAAGCAATTCAACTTTGTCTTGTAATGTCATGTTTTTTTTTTCTGCTTCCTGAGAGCACTTTCAGCATCATTTATGGCACTCCCTTTTGGTCCCATGGTGTTATTCAAGGTTTACAGTATTGCTCCAAACATAGTGAAACATATGTAAGAACTGTAAGAGATCACTTTTTACTGTGATAGGCAATTTATTGAAGAGACAAACTGCTAAATTGGAGATGATTAGCATCACAGGTTTTTTTAGATAGATACTCAGAATACTTGAGTTCACTGCAATATCAACAGGAAGTGGCTACAGAACTATTACTGTAGTACAGTATTACTACAGTTAATTTTATGCCGTTACGATTTAATACTACACATATTTGTTTACATTTCTCTCGACTACAAATGGCCTCATGTATGATCTATGAATAATATCTGTGTGTACATTTTGATAAATTTTAATTTTCTTTAATAGATTTGTGTATATTTCATGGTAATAAAATGATAAAATTGACTAGTATCTATATATGTTTTTGCATTCACAGCATACCTTTTTCAAATTTTTTAATGTTTCTGGGCTATGTGGCTCAATTTTCTTTTCAAATTTTAACCAGTCTCCAAAAAGATTTTCTAATATATTTATTGAAAAAAATTTGTGTAAGTAGATCCAAACAACTCAAATCCATGTTGTTTAAAGGTCAACCGTACCAATGACAACTACACTGCTAGTTTCTATAACTGGTTATGTGGTTGTAAGTACTATTTATAATTAATTTCTACTACACATTTTATACTTGCTTTGCCTTCAGCTAAAACCTCAACTGGTTGTGGTTCTTGATGTGACAGGGTGAGACAAACCTTCATTTCCGAAGGGTCAAGGCCATTTGTAGTTATGTCTGGATTGTTTTGTAATTTTCCATTGAACTTAATCACAGCACATGGTAATATAATCATGTGCTGCTTAATGAAGGATACATTCAGAGAAATTTGTTGTTAGGCAATTTTGCCATTGTGCAAACATTATAGAATGTATTTACGAAAACCTAAATGGCATAGCCTACTGCACACCTAAGCTGTATGGTATAGTCTATTGCTCCTAGGCTATAAACCTGAACAGTATGTTACTGTTCTGAATACTGTAGGCAATTGTAACACAATGGTATTTGTGAATCTAAATATAGAAAAGGCACAGTAAAATATAATATTATAAACTTTGGGGATGGTGATCTGTCATTCAGTGAAACATCTTTATGTGTTATGTGACCATACTAAGATATGATATCCCTCACATACCTCCTGTATTCCAGACATACTCTTACTCCCCTTTACTGTGGCATAGTAGTACAATTTCCCCTTGGTAGTAGGATTAATCACCCCAGCCAACATTGTTATTCCCTTCTAAGACTGTTAACTCAGAGGTATGAGAAGCCCGAAGTGGCTGGGTGGCAATCTAACTTCCAGTTTAATAAAAACATTCTTGTGCCTTCTAGTGAAAGCATTTCTTCCTCCGGAACTAAGGTCTGTAGGCCAGAAGAGCATAAAGTTGCAAGAACAAGAAGCAAACATTTTGCTAGTGGATGAATAGATATAATGATGAGTGGTGTCACTCCCATTTCTACCCCTTCAGTCCAGAACTATAAATCATGTCTTTTGGAGAAACAGTACCATATGTTGTACTTTAGTTAAGAACATATGCAGTCTTCTGGAGAGCATTACCCAAGCCCTTCAAGGTATTGCCATCTGCATAGAACTGTAAGTGAATCTTACTTACGGTGAAAAAGGCCATTCCACCGTTCTATCAAGCCAGCTCCTCTAGGGTGTTGGGGAACATGGTACGATTGGTGAATTCCATGAATATCGGCCTATTGACATACTTTTTTGGCTGTGCAATGAGTTCATTTGTCAGAAGCAATGGTGTGTGGAATACTATGATGGTTGGTGTGTTAGTTGATTTTGCATAGCCATAAAGAAATACCTGAGACTGGGTAATTTATTAAGAAAAGAGATCTATTTGGGCCACGGTTGTACAAGCTGTGCAAGCATGGCAACAGCATCTGCTTGGCTTCTGTGTGAGGCCTCAGGAAGCTTTTCCTCATAGCAGAAGGTGAAGGGGGAACAGGCACATCACATAGTGAGAAAGGGAACAAAAGAGAGGAGAAGAGATGCTGGGCTCCTTTTAACCACTAGTTCTCTTGTGAACTAATAGAGCGAGAACTCACTCATTACAAGGATGGCTCCAAGCCATTTATGAGAAGTCCACTCGCATGACCCAGTCACCTCCCACTAGGCCCATCTTCAACAATGAGGATCACATTTCAACATGAGATTTGGAGGGGACAAATATCCAAGCCATATAAGTTGGCAAAGATTTTTGTAAATCCATATGTATTTTGGCAGAAGCATTGGTGTAGAGAAGGCAAATCCATATTCAGAGTAAGTGCCTGTTGTAGTAAGGACAAAATGCTACCCCTTCCATGATAGAAGTGATCCTGTGTAATCAATCAGTCACCAGTTAGCTGGTCGGTCACCCCAAGGAATGATGCGTTATCAGGAGTTCCAGCTTGGTCTCTGCTGTTGGGAGATTGTGAAATCAGAGGTGGCTGTAACCAGGCTGGTTTCTGTGAGTGGAAATCTATGTTGCATAGCCCCTGCTTAGCTTCCATCCCTGCCATTATAGCCCATTGTTCATAAGCTCATTGGGTGATGACGGGTGGCTGGAGAAAGATTCTGACTGGTGTCCAGTAAATGATTCATCCTAACTACTTGATTATTAAAATTGACGTCTGCTGAAGTCACCCTTTGACCATTAATATAGGACACAAATATCTTCATGTTGTTTTCCCATTTAGAGAGGTCTATCCTCATGTTTTTCCCAAATTTCTTTATAACCAATTTTTCATTCATATTCCTTCCAAAATCCCCACTATTCAGCCAAAAAATAGGCTACAGACTATGAATCAGTATAAAATTTCATATCTGGTAATTTCTTCTTTCAAGCAAAGTGCACAACCATGTGCAGTGACCAAAGTTCTGCCCACTGGGAATATTTCCTTTCACCATTGTCATTTAGGAATGTCCCAGAAAGGGGCTGTAGTGCTACAGCTGTTCACTTTGGGTAGTGCCTGCATATCATGCAGAGCCATCTATTAACCAGGCCTGAATCTTCTCTTCCTCTGTCTAAGTATCATAAGGAACTCCCCATTAGGCTGTAGGTACAGGCTGGGAGAGAAAAGGCAGTGTAGGAGTGAGGATCATGGGGATTTGGGCCACTTCTTCATGTAACTTACTTGTGCCTTCAGGTCCTGCTCAGCCCAATCACATATATACAACTTTTATGAAGCAGTGCTACTGTACACACCCAATTTTATGGCTCATTGATTCAGATAACACTCTGTTTATAATTAGCAGCTCAGGTCTTATAGTAACTTGGTGGCATATGGTCAAGCATTCAGTCTCTATTAAAGCCCAGTAGCAGGCCGAAATCTGTTTTTTAAAAGAAGGTAGTTATCTATGAATTATGGCAAGGCTTTGCCCCAGAATCCCAAAAGATGGACTACAATTCACCTATGAGGACCTACCAAAGACTACAGACAGAATCCCTACCTGCCACTGATACTTCAAACACCACTGATGTCAAGCACCGTTGGATCTGCTGGCTCCTATGGCCCAAGGGGAGAGCAGTTTACACAGCATCCTGGACTTGTTGCAGACACTTTTCTAGTTCTGGGTTTCATTCAAAACTGTCATTCCATCAATGGACCAGAGTGACATACTTAATGAGGAGTATGTTGCCTCCAAAACCCAAATAGGCCCACTGGACACTGGGGCTTTTTCTTGGTTGTAGAATGGTCCCAGTGCAGCTTATTCTTCACCATAGAGGGGATACATCAAGGTGCTCCATACCACTGGGCACATAGAAATATCACTGACGGAGAAGGCCCAGAATGTTAATAAGATTTATATATCTTCCTTGGACACACACATGTCTTCCCAATAAATTTAGAGTAGTTGCTACTTCTTATGCATGAGGTCCAATCAGTATAATGTTATCAATGCAATAGACCAGTGTGATATCATGGAAGAGAAAGGCAATCAAGATCCCTGTGAACTGAATTATGACACAGGGACGGAGAGTTAATACACCCCTGAGGTGAGACAGTGAAGATATATTGCTGACCTGGCCAGCTGAAAGAAAACTGCTTTTGGTGGGCTTTATGGAGAATTTTAGGGAAAAAAAAAAAATTTTGGCAGGTTAGTAACTGCATAACAGGTACCAGGGGAGATGTTAATTTACTCAAGCAATGGAACCACATCTGCTATAGCAGCTGCAGTTGTAGTCACTACTTGGTTAAGCTTACAATAACCTACTGTCATTCTCCAGAATCCATCTGTCTTCTGCACAAGTCAAATAGAATTGAATGGCAATGTATTGGAAATTACCATCCCTGCATCCTTTAAGTTCTTTATGGTGGAATGCATCTCCATAATTTCTCCAGGACTTTGGTATTATGTTACTTTTGATTTACTATTTTTGTAAGTAGAGGCAGTTTTAGTAACTTCCATTTGGCCTTTTCTACCATGTTAGCTCTTGCTCCAGGTTGGAGAAAAAATATGGGGATTCTACCAGCTGCTAAGTACTTATATTTTAATGATTCATTCTGAAACTAGGAAAAATAACTGCAGGATGGGTTTGGAGAACCACTGGGCCCATTGTGAGTTGAACATGAGCTAACGGTCCATTGATTACCTAATTTTCATAAGCCCTTAGTCTAAATAGAAAACGACACTGATGTTTTGAGTCTCTTGAAACCAATTTTATTTCAGATCCAATGCCCAGTAGTCTGAAAAAGGTCTTAGTATTTTCTTTCTTCTTCTTTTTTTTTTTTTTTAGTGCACAGTTAACTGTTAACAGTTAACAGTAAAAGGACATTGTTCTCTCTGGAGAAGACTGGTGGAAAGATTAGCAGTATAAATTTTCACTGGTGTACTGATGTCTTTCTTTGAGACTTAACTGGCCTCCCTTGCATTCATTGAGTCCTGGGTATGCAAACTGCCTCAAATCTGGGAACTGATCAAGGGAGCTTGACTCTATATTTTAATGACTTGAATCAGATTTCTGTTCATTGGACTTGTAAATTTACTGCTTTTACAGATCAAATAAGATTTAGTAGACTTCCTATTTATTTTGTATATGCGAACATCATGATTGACTTTCTAACACCATAGATCTGGGCAAGACATACTATTCTGACTGCTCCTTTGACTCTCTTGTCCATTGTGGTAATTATGCCCACTTTGCTTTTGGTGGTTGAGTGCTGCCACTTGGTCTCTGCCACCCTGTGATCCAATTACTACCACTGCATTTTGGATTTCCAATTGAGTGGGGGAGGTTCACATTGTTAGGTCTGCCCTACAGAGAAAAGTAACTACTGAGCTCTTCGAGGATGTTGGGATTCCCCTCACAAATTTATATGTTAACGTTTCGTTGAAAGATATGTCTTCTTGACTCTCCCAGTGTGGATGAATCAAGAAGGTCATAAATGGCAAATTTACTCTAATACCAACATCTCCCTAAGCCTTAGAATCTCTTCCTCTGCATTAAACTAAGGAAGATAAGGCATTTCTAATTCACTCATTGTGGGCCACCTTTTGATCCATATTTCAGCCAAACAAAGTGTCGAGCCTTTTCTAACTCCATGAGCTGAGAAATAAAATGCAGAACTTCTGCTCAATAGACCCATATGAATAAATTTATCCAGATGCAACTTTATGTTCCTTTCACCATTTTCACACATCCTTTATATTCATTCCCACACATGTTCATCTGGATTTCTGTTTCTATAAATTAGAAAACTCAAGTAGTTCTTCTGGAGTATAGTCCACACCCTCATGGGTCACACTTTGTACTTCACCTTTAGGAGCCTGCTGAGATTTAGGTCTAGAAGAAAGAGGAGGAAAGCAGATCCTGAGGAAATGAGTATGTCTTTCATGAAAAAGTAATTACCATTTTTCTCATGCAATGCAGGGTTAATTCTTTCAGATGAAGTTGGAAAGATCAATGCCACTGTTGGTGGGAAAGTAGCTTCTACTGGGTTTGGGAAGACCACTCTTGCTGGGAATGGGGAGACTTCCTCCACTGGCAAAGAAGATTTATTAGATTTTAAGAGCTTATTGTCTCCAGCTTCATCGGGGTCTTCTACACATCCTCATCCTAACTTACAGTATCTCATTCTTTCCCAATCAATCAATGCTCTCACTTTAACAAGAGACATTGTGTGAGGCTGAACGTTTAACATGTGTTGTAATTTAGCCAATGACAGAATAAAGACCTTGAAAATCAAAGGTCCTACATTTGATTTTCAATAATTGTAGCTCTGGGCAGCAGGAGATAAGGCCGTCCCTCGGGGCACACCTAGAAGCTCTTAGGTCATTTATATGGCCCTTGAGCTGGGAATTCAAATTCCTTAAACTCCTCCTTTCTCATCACCACTTTGCCCAGCAACATTAAGAAGAACCAACCAGTGTTATTATATATTTTTCACCAAAAATATTTGGAAGCATCATATTCAGAGTTACTTAGCTCTTTGCTTCCCTTAGGTGATTTCTTAGTAGTGTCCAATGCAGATATTTTGGATGTCTCTATAAACAGTTCATATCATAGAGTATCAAGGCTCACTTTATGACTGGAAATAGAGTACTTATAATCTTTAAATGTAATTACATTACAGAAGAAGTTCCTTGAACCCCAAAACCAATTCAAAAAACACATGCTTATAATTCTATTCCTCTAAAACGATTTTTGGTACCAAAACCTGTTGCTGAGACAAGCTTGGACAGGGAGACCATAACCCAGCAGCACTAGCGGAATTAAAGACACACACACAGAAATATAGAGGTGTAAAGTGGGAAATCAGTGGTCTCACAGCCTTCAGAGCTGAGAGATCCAAACAGAGATTTACCCACGTATTTCTTAACAGCATGCCAGTCATTAGCATTGTTTCAACAGATATGAAATTAACTAAAAGTATCCTTTATGGGAAACGAAGGGATGGGCCGAATTAAAGGAATAGATTGGGCTAGTTAACTGCAGCAGGAGCATGTCCTTAAGGCACAGATTGCTCATGCTATTGTTTGTGGCTTAAGAATGACTTTAAGCAGTTTTCTGCCCTGGGCGGGCCAGGTGTTCCTTGCCCTCATTCCTGTAAACCTACAACCTTCCAGCGTGGACGTTATGACCATCACGAACATGTCACAGTGCTGCAGAGATTTTCTTTACGGCCAGTTTTAGGGCCAGTTTATGGCTAGATTTGAGGGGCTTGTTCCCAACAACCTGTATTACTCAGAGTTCTCCACAGAATCAGTGGGATATATAAATGCTCCTCAACTTACACTGAGGTTTCATTCTGATAAACCCATCACAAATCAAAAATATTATAAGTCAAAAATACATTTAATGCTGACAACAGAGCAGATGGTCCCAAACTTATGATGGTCCAACTTATAATTTTTCAACTTTACGATGGTGTGAAAGTGATATGCATTCAGTAGAAACTGTAACCTCATTGTAAGCTGTAAGGAGCTTTTGACTTATGATGGAGTTACATCCTGATAAAACCATCATAAAGTTGGAAAATTCTAAGTTGATCAATTGTAAATTGGAGACCGTCTACATACAAATATTTGAAGAGATTTATTATGGGAATTGGCTCAGGCAATTATGGAGGATGAGAAGTGCTGCAATATGTTATCTGTAAGTTGGAAAACCAAGAAATCCAAATGAGTAATTTACTCCAAGTCAGAAGGATTGAGAACCTGGGAAGCCAATAATGTAACTAACAATCAGAGGCCAAAGATCTGCAAACTGGTGGGGAGCGCGGGGCAAGAGGTACTGGTGTAAATCTTGCAGTCTGATGGCCAGAGGAGCTGTGATGTCTGCTGACAGGAGAAGATAGATCTTGTGAGTTGAGAAGAGAGAGAGAATTTACCTTCCTTTTTCTTTCTGTTCTACTCAGACCCTCAATGAATTTCATGATGTCTGTCCACATCACGGAGGGCAATCTTTATTCAGTCTGTTGATTCAAATGCAAATCTCTTTCAGAAACACCTTCACAGACACACCAAGAAATAATGTTTGACCAGCTATTTGAGCATCCCTTAGCCCACTCGAGTTGACACCTAAAATTAATAATCACATATGCCAATGTTTCTAACTTCATTATTTGCTCCTCCTCCAATGGATGTTTTCTTACCAGGCCAGATTTTCTATTGTTTCATGCTTTGAACTTAAGCCCAATTTGTATTCCATTTTCTTAATGTCTTATCAACAGGAAAAATTTTTACTGTCTGTTAAGATCAGACTTAATTTTTTTTCATTCTCTGTCAAGTTCTTCTTGATGGTTACTTTGATTTTTAATTAAAATATTAAAAAGTGCTCAAACAAATTCACCACTTTAAGTGCTATCTTAATTTTTTATTTGTTTTGATTCTTGTTTTCACTATTTTTGACACTACTCTCCTCTCCTAGTCACATTCTGAAGACTTCAAAATATATACTAGTTTTATTTTAGTAAAATTTCAAGATTTTTATATATGCAATAATTTTAGTTTTACTAAACTTATCAACCTCTCTTATTAAACAAAAATACTCGTTTTACCCATCCTCTCCAACACAGTGTTTTGTTGTACTTTTGAAAAATATTTTATCATTTTTGCTTTAATTTACCTTCTAAAATTAAGTAATAGTAAGCATATTTTATATAAGAATGTTCTAAGATTTTCCAAAAGCATTCTAGGCTACTTGCCTATTTTTTCTATGAGCTATTTCTATTTCCTATTGAGCTGAAGTGACTATATATAACACAAATTATTATTTTTTGCCTATTATGCATTAAAACATATTTTCAACCTGTTTTTATTTTATGAGTTTGTGAAAGATTTTTCTGCATTTTTTCCCATTTTTATATGAGCAAACCTTTTCAAACCTTTTTATGGCTTATAGATTCTGTCATCCTTAGAAAAGCGTACTCCATTAGAAGACATAAAGAAAAATTATATATTCTTCTACTACTTTTTCTAGATTCACTTTAACAAGTATAAATTCTATCCATCTAGAATAAATTTTATAGTAGGGTACGTAGTAGAAATTCAGATTTACTCAAATGCCTAGCCAATTTCTCCACCATTATTTGTTTACCTACACATGTTTTTCAACTAATTTTCATAGATTAAAGCAATTTATGTGTGAGAGGTGATTTTCAGGTTCTCTATTATGCTCCACTGATGTATCAGTCTACTCTATACCAACCATTTATTAACTAGAACTCTATCATTTGATGTCCAACTATACTATTTCCTCTACCATTATCCCAGTCCTTCTCTTTGACAGATAATTTCCAATTTTTCTTAGATATGTCTCTTTTCATTTCAACCTAAAGAACCATTTTCTTGATACAGATAAAGCAGTATTATATAAAATATTAATTTAGAAAAAATGATGTTTTGAATTATTTAATCTTTCTATCCAGTAACAGAATGTGCTTTTACCTTTTATTAAGGTAGTCATCTCTTCATTGTTTTGTTTTGGTTTGTTTTATTTTGTTGTTATTCTGAAAGAAAAGTAGGGCATTTGATGCCCTACTAAATTTACATTGTCAATTGTAAATATAATATTTGAATCAATTTCTTTACTCACTGATTATTGCTATACTAGCATATATGAAATTTTATGTTTGTCTGTTATTTATAATCAAAGCATATTACTCGCTGTACTTATTACCTGATACCTTTTTACATCTGTTTGCTGCATTCTGTTTTCTAAACATATATATACACACACATAACCAAACTATATATAAGAAATATAGTTTACTTCTGTTTTTTCCAGCCATATACATCTTTTTAAAAAATATTTTACAAATAGATATGTTACTGTGGAGATACTCTTTTTGAGACATTTAGAATTCTACACTCCATTCTCTTTACTCTTCCCTTTCTTAATATTTATTATCTCTGCTACTCTCAGAAAAGACTTGAGCAGAAAATAAAGGAATGAACAAACAGCAGTAGTACCTGGTTCATGTTTGCTATCACCTCTGTGTCATCCTCATCAATCATCCTAACTGGAGGCTCATGTGTTCTCAAAAATGCATCAAATGGTAAAAAGAATAAATGGGTAACACAGAAAGACATTGCATATATGACAAGTCATAGAGAGCAAGATAGTTGTTAATATAGTCATGCTTGCATAGTGAGGAATGAGAAATGCATCACTAGGCGATTTCATCATTGTGGAAGCACCATAGAGCATACTTACACAAACCTAGATCGTAAAGCCTACTACGCACTTAGGCTCTATGGTATATATAACCTACTGCTCCAAGGCTGTAAACCCATACAGCGTGTTACTGTACTAAATGTTTTAGCCAGTTGTAACACAATGCTAGGTATTTGTGTATCTAAACATATCTAAGCATAGAAAAGACACAGTAAAAATATAGTCTAAGAAATAAAAAATGTTCCACAAGCATAAGGCACTTACCATAAATGAAGCTTGCATGACTGAAGTTGCACTGGGTGACTCAGTGAGTGGTGAGTGAATGTGAAGGCCAAGGACATCACTGTACACTACTGTAGATTTTATAAACACTGTACACTTAGGCTACATTATATTCATTAAAAATACCTTTCTTTCTTTGATAAATTAGCTTACTAAATAATCTAGCTTAATAAATAACTTAGTGTAACTTTTTTACTCTATAAACTTTTTATTTTTGTAAACTTTTTGATACTTTTGTAGTAACAGCTTAAAAGCACATTGTACAGCTGTACAAAAATATTTTCTCTCCTTATATCCTTATTCTATAAGCTTTTACTGTACTTAAATGTTTATTTTTTTTTTTCTTTTTAAACATTTTTGTTAAAAATGAAGCCACAAACACCTATATTAGCCTGGGTCTACACACGGTCAGGATTATTGTATTAGTCCATTCTTACACTATTATAAAGAAATACCTGAGACAGGGTAATTTATAAATAAAATGGGTTTAACTGGCTCATGGTTCTGCAGGCTATACAGGAAGCATGGCAGTGTCTGCTTCTGGGAAGGCCTCAGCCTCAGGGAGGTTTTACTTATGATGGAAGGCGAAGTGGGAGCAGACATCTTATGTCGCAGGAGTAGGACCAAGAAAGAGCCAGGGGCGGTGCCACACACTTAAATAACTAGATCTCACTATAACTCAGTACTCACGTTTATGATGACAGTACCAAGGGTGATGGTGTTAACCATTCATGAGAAGTCACTCCCATGAGACTTGAGCAGGGACACAGATACAAATCATATCAATCATCAACATTACTGTCTTCCATCTCCACATCTTGTCCTGCTGGAAGGTCTTGAGGAGCAATAACGCACTTGGAGCTGTTACCTTCTACAATAATACTGCCTTCTTCAGGAGCAACTCCTAAAGGACCTACCTGAGGCTGCTTTACAGCTAACTTTTATTTTTTTTTTAATAAGTAGGACTACACTCTAAAAGATTAAAAGTATAGTATAGTAAATACATAAATAACATAGCTGTTTATTATTATTTATATTATGTACTGTACATAATTGTATGTGCTATACTTTTATACAATTGGCAGTGAAATAGATTTCTTTATGCCAGCATCATCAAAAACACCTGGTTAATGCAGTATGTTATGATGTTTATTTGATAGAAATTTTTCACCTTCATTATAATTTTTTTTTTTTACTATTTAAACAGATTTATTGTGAATTTAACATTCTTTACCAAAGTAATTATAAGACCTATGAAAATCATTATTTCACACTTTTCTTTCTTTACTCCTCCCTCACCTTAACCATCTATTTAAATAATTTTAAATACCATGTGTTTCAATAATAGGTAGGATTTTACACCCTGATACCTGAAGACAGATATTAGTTATTTACTGAATATTTAAATGACAAAGTCACTTGAGAAAAACTGAAATTCTTTTTCAGTAGTAAATGAGTAGGTCACATGTCCAAAATCTTATTCTAGTTCTTTCTAGCTGTGTTTCCTTGACTGGGTTGCCTAACATCTCTGAACCTTCATTTAATGTCTTTCCCTAAACAAGGCACATAATATAAACCTTACAAATTTGCCGTGATAGTGCAGTTGTCATAATCAGAGGAGTGCTTATTTTGGTCTTCATTTTCAAAATCCTCTGGCTGTCACAAAACATTAGTAACAGTAACTGATTAAGAAAATATACTTTCGATGTTATGATTCTGCCAGATAACTTAATGTTCTTTTCATGATGATGATGCAAAACTTAAATTTAAAATCATGATTAAAATCATGATTAAAATTTAAAATCATGAGATCCAATTGGATAATCTATCAGACTTGTCCAAGGTAACAGATTGCTTTTCTGAAGCTTTACTGAAATACAGGAAATCATGGTAGATAGAATGGTTTTTTACAGAGAGTATGAGATGATTATGTGATTTATTTGCTCTGAGACTGTTTCAATTTATTAAAATATTAATGTTTTATACTAATAAGAGTAATTACCAATAAGAACTCTAATAAAATCACATTGAAAGTTAACTGTCCATTTTCCCAAAAGGGAGGCAGCTTGATATACTGGAAAATATATAGGTTTTCAAATTAGAAAGAAATATATTCAAATCCAAATTTCCACTTATTAATACTTTTTGGAATCTTAGTTTCTTCATTATTGATGTGGAATTAACAAAATTTCTTCTTCAGGGTTATTTTGATGATGACAGATAATTATATATGAAGAGTTTAGTGTGGCATATGATAACTAAAACTTCCTCAGTTCATGTCTGTGTTTGAGGCGGTGTCTCGCTCTGTCACCCGGGCTAGAGTGCAGTGGTGCGATCTCAGCTCACTGTAAGCTCCGCCGCCTGGGTTCACGCCATTCTCCTGCCTCAGCCTCCCAGGTAGCTGGGACTACAGGCGCCCGCCACCGCGTCCGGCTAATTCTTTGTATTTTTAGTAGAGACGGGGTTTTATCGTGGTCTCGATCTCCTGGCCTCGTGATCCGCCCACCTTGGCCTCCCAAAGTGTTGGGATTATAGGCGTGAGCCACTGCGCCCGGCCAGCTTCATTATAATTTTATGGGACCATCACCATATATGTGATTTTACATTACAAAATCAATCAAAACAAAAACAAATAACAATTCTATACACCTGTGGCATTTAAGAAAAACCAATAGTCACACACACAAAATTAGGAATATATTTAACCTAGGAGGTAAAGATTTCCACAAGAAGAACTACAAAACACTGATGAAATAAATCATAGATGATACAAACAAATAGAAAAACATCCCATGCTCATAGATTGAAAGGATCAATATAGTTAAAATGACTGTACTGTCCAAAGTAACTTACACATTCAGTGCAATTCCTATCAAATAGCAATGTCATTTTTCACAGAATTAGAAAAAAAAAATCCTGAAATTCATATGTAACCAAAAAAGAGTGACTAGCCAAGCAATCCTAAGCAAAAAGAACAAAGGCAGAAGCATCACATGACTTGACTTCAAACTATACCACAAGGCTATGGTAACCAAAGGTGCATGGTTATGGTACAAAAATAGACACATAGATCCATGGAACTGAAAAAAGAACCCCAAAATAAATACATATACCTACAATCAACTGACTTTTATCAATGTTAGCAAAAACAAATAATGCAAAGAAGGCACCATACTCAATAAATGGTGCTAGGAATGAAACTGGACCCCTATCTCTTACCATATACAAAAAATTAAGTCAAGAGGGTTTAAATACCTAAACATAACACCTGAAACTATAAAAATCAAAGAAGAAAACCTAGGAATAAGAATTTACAAGAAACTCAAACAATTCAACAAGGAAAAAAACCTCATTGCAAAGTAAGCAAAGGACACAAGCAGACATTTTTCAAATTAAAATGTACAGGCGGCCAACAAACACATGAAAAATGCTCAATATTACAAATCAAAGAAATGCAAATTAAAACTACAATAAGATACTATCTTATACCAGTCAGAATGGCTATTACTAAAATGTCAAAAAACAACAGATGTCAGGGATATGAAGAAAATTGAAGGCTTATGCACTGTTGGTGGGGATGGAAATTACTTCAATCTCTATGGAAAACAGTATGGAGTTTTCTCAACAAACAAAAAGTAGAGCTACTTTTTGATCTGACATTCCAACTATTTGGTTCTATCCAAGAGAAAAGAAATAATTATATAAATAAGACACCTGCATTTGTATGTTTATTGCAGTACTATTCAAAATAAAAATGTCATGGAATCAGACTAAGTGTCCAGTAATGGATAATTGAATTGAAAAATGTGGTGTGTGTATGCACACACCGACATATATATACACTCACCTATATATACACACACATATGTATATGTCAATATGTGTAAAATGTGGTTATATCTTTTATATGTATACATACATATGAAAGATATTTCATTTTTATATAGGAAAATAAAGTATGAAATCCATTATGTGTATATAATATATAAATAATATATTTGATATATAATATACATATATACATAATATATATGTGTATGTATACACATGTCTTATATATATACATATAATATATGTGTGTGTATACAATAGATTACCACTCAGCCCTTAAAAATGAAATTATTTCTTTTACAGAAACATAGATGGAACTAAAAGCCATTATCTTTATTTACATGGCCCAGAAAAGGAAAGCAAAAACCTTTATGTTCTTACTTAAGCTAAACAATGCATACACATAGACATATAGAGAAATTAATAGACATTGTAGACTCCAAAAAATAGGATGGTGGGAGGTGAGTGAGGGTGAAAATACTATCTACTGGGTACAATATTTACTATTCAGGTGATTCAGGTGATGGTTTCACTAAAAGCCCAGATTTCACTGTTATGCAATATATCTATGTAACACAACTTCCCTTGTACCTCTAAATGGATAAATATTAAAAGTTTAAAAATATCATTATTGCCGTAATAACAAGAAAAAGAAAAAGATAGGCAACCTTTGGAGATGTAGTACCTTAAGGGAAAGGGAACACATTCCCTTTACTCTCTGAACTTTAGCTAACAATCAACTGACAAAAGGCGAATTAATAGAAGAAACTGTACAAAATTTAATAATGTGTACATCTATGTACAACAGTCGTACAAACTGTGAGCTCTTAGAGAAGCCAGAGGGTTGATGCTTACATATGCTCTTCATAGGGCGTATGACCCAGGAGGCAGCAGACAAACATTAAAGGAAAGTGAGGGTTGGAGCTGTCCAAGAACAAAAGTTGTCTTCTTATGCAGATAAAGTCCACCAGATAATCTTCTGGAGCTTTCTTCAGAAGAATAAACGAGAAGTGTGTCTGGCCATGGTAACTTTTAATGCCTTCTCTTCTCAGGTGGTTGGTTTTTTTCATGTTAGTAAATGAGGGGGCTTAAGACAATTGCGTTTTTTGTTTTTTTTTTTTTGTTTTTTTTTTTGGAAAGCATTTTTGTTCAGATAAGAAATTCCAGAGGGACCACCTCCATGCACGTGGAGAGAAATAAGGTTAGAGGAATCTTGATTCTGAGACAGCTTCTCAGGTCTCTCAGCATGCCAAAGCACCAATATTTGGGGGTATCACTTTTGGTGCCGCAGCATCTCCAGAGAAAAGAACCACAGTGACTACAAAAGAAGCAAAATAAGAATCATTTCTAGGCTAAAACATGACGTAGTAAACAATATCAAAAACCTTATAACATTTTAGCAAAATTTAATGTAATGGGAATGAAAAAGTATGCCGATGTACCAGTCTTTGGGGTATAATTTTCTGAGCCCCATCATTCCCCTGTTTGAAATTTGTCTAGATATTTTATTCATTAAAAGCTCGGTTGGTGACTATGAAGAGAAAAATCAAGTTAATAACTGAGTGGCAAAGAAATTTATTAAGTCAGTCTCCCTTTTGTGAGAATAAGCCTTTCCAAATAAACAGTTGTATCACGTTTAAAGAGATTCCATTGCAAATGGACTCTCAAAGTTACCCCTCTATATAAAATTCACACAAACAAGTCTTAAATAAGATATATTTCTATGGAAATAAAAGAAAAATAAAAATTATCAACTGGAGTAGTCTATAAACTAATTTGTTTAGAGTCTGGACGGAAGTCAGTTGAGAAGATTCTTAGATTTCTGTTTGAAGCATCTCCAGTTGCATCAGGTAGGCAGTAGCAACCTGAAAGATTTTTCTGGTTTATACTTTGCATTTCATAAGGTTGTTTATGCATGAGCTTTATCTTGTAGGGTATTGGGAAGAAGGTAGTTTCAATATCAATGAGTCCAAGCCAGAAAAATTGGAGAAAAATGTGGAAATGTTAGTTTGGAGACTTATAGCCATGAAAGAATTCTGGATTCAGTTCAAATTTTAGTCTAATAATAAAATTCAAAAACAATTAACAGGGCTTGAATCTAATAACAGGTGTGCTATAGTTTTCTTCTGACACACAATTTTTTGTTTTTACATTCTTCTATTTAAGCCAACATCATAGTAAGAACAATTTATTTGCAAAATAAGCTCTAATCCTATTATACTTGACCTGATTATTTGCATAAAGTGCAGTAAGAATAGTGATTAATCATTTAGGCATTTTTAAATCAATTTTTCTGGAACTTTAAAAATAAGGAGTCTCAGACTGAACTTCTTAAAAGCCTCTTGAGGTCAGAGCCTGTGTCTGTTATTCCTGTATGAATCAAGTGAGTATCACTCTGTTCAAGATCCTAAAATATTTCAGCCTGTCAGAAAGTGATGTTCTTTACTTATTGCAAGGTCAAGAACTCTGTAAAAATATACGTGCAGGGTACCAGTCAAGTTTTTTCTTGGGGTTTTTAATTGGCTCCAGAAAAGTAAACCTCAGTCTCTCAAAGCAGTCTGACCATATTTGAAATTATAACATTCCAGTTGATATAGTTTGAATATGTCCCTGCCAAAATCTCATATTGAAATGTAATCCCCAAAGTTGGATGTAAGGCCTGGTGGGAGGTGCTGATTGGATCATGAGGGCGAGTTTTTCATGAATGGTTTAGCACCATTCCTCTTGTTACTGTACTCCTTGTAGTGAGTGAGTTCTCGTGAGTCCTGCTCACTGAAAAGTATGTAACACCTCCCCCTCACCCCTACTCTCTTGCTCTTGCTCTGGCCATATAAAGTGCCTGCTCTACCTTTGCCCTCTGCCATGATTGTAAGTATCCTGAGACCTCCCCAGAAGCTGAGCAGATGTCAACATCATGCTTCCTATATAACCTAAAAACCATGAGCCAATTAAACCTCTTTTTCTTATAAATTACCTAGTCTCAGGTCTTTCTTTATAGCAATGCAAGAACAGACTGATACACTACTCAAATTCTTAGTAAAATAACCACTGCCTCTAATTGTGTCCTGTTACAAAAGAAAACAGGTTCTTATTAAACTTATGTAAACAACTGTATTGCTATAAAATGAGAATAATCATGAATAGTTTCTGAATTCTGGAGGGATTCAGTAGAGAGAAAAGTAAATAGTTCCATTTTGCATGTAAGTATATACTTTACCTAACTGCTGCAAGCTATAAGTAGCTTAAAAAATATTGGTTCTGAGAAACAAAAATAATCAGCAATGTTTCAATTTTTTTTTCTTTTTTTTTTTAAATTTATTTATTATTATTATACTTTAAGTTGTAGGGTACATGTGCATAACGTGCAGGTTTGTTACATATGTATACTTGTGCCATGTTGGTGTGCTGCACCCATCAACTTGTCATTTACATCAGGTATAACTCCCAATGCAATCCCTCCCCCCTCCCCCCTCCCCATGACAGGCCCCAGTGTGTGATGTTCCCCTTCCTGAGTCCAAGTGATCTCATTGTTCAGTTCCCACCTATGAGTGAGAACATGCGGTGTTTGGTTTTCTGTTCTTGTGATAGATTGCTAAGAATGATGGTTTCCAGCTGCATCCATGTCCCTACAAAGGACACAAACTCATCCTTTTTGATGGCTGCATAGTATTCCATGGTGTATAGGTGCCACATTTTCTTAATCCAATCTGTCACTGATGGACATTTGGGTTGATTCCAAGTCTTTGCTATTGTGAATAGTGCTGCAATAAACATACGAGTGCATGTGTCTTTATAGCAGCATAATTTATAATCCTTTGGGTATATACCCAGTAATGGGATGGCTGGGTCATATGGTACATCTAGTTCTAGATCCTTGAGGAATCGCCATACTGTTTTCCATAATGGTTGAACTAGTTTACAATCCCACCAACAGTGTAAAAGTGTTCCTATTTCTCCACATCCTCTCCAGCACCTGTTGTTTCCTGACTTTTTAATGATCGCCATTCTAACTGGTGTGAGATGGTATCTCATTGTGGTTTTCATTTGCATTTCTCTGATGGCCAGTGATGATGAGCATTTTTTCATGTGTCTGTTGGCTGTCTGAATGTCTTCTTTTGAGAAATGTCTGTTCATATCCTTTGCCCACTTTGTGATGGGGTTGTTTGTTTTTTTCTTGTAAATTTGTTTGAGTTCTTTGTAGGTTCTGGATATGAGCCCTTTGTCAGATGAGTAGATTGCAAAAATTTTCTCCCATTCTGTAGGTTGCCTGTTCACTCTGATGGTAGTTTCTTTTGCTGTGCAGAAGCTCTTTAGTTTAATGAGATCCCATTTGTCAATTTTGGCCTTTGCTGCTGTTGCTTTTGGTGTTTTAGACATGAAGTCTTTGCCCATGCCTATGTCCTGAATGGTACTACCTAGGTTTTCCTCTAGGATTTTTATGGTATTAGGTCTAACATTTAAGTCTCTAATCCATCTTGAATTAATTTTCATATAAGGAGTAAGGAAAGGATCCAGTTTCAGCTTTCTACTTATGGCTAGCCAATTTTCCCAGCACCATTTATTAAATAGGGAATCCTTTCCCAATTTCTTGTTTCTCTCAGGTTTGTCAAAGATCAGATGGCTGTAGATGTGTGGTATTATTTCTGAGGACTCTGTTCTGTTCCATTGGTCTATATCTCTGTTTTGGTACCAGTACCATGCTGTTTTGGTTACTGTAGCCTTGTAGTATAGTTTGAAGTCAGGTAGCGTGATGCCTCCAGCTTTGTTCTTTTGACTTAGGATTGTCTTGGAGATGCGGGCTCTTTTTTGGTTCCATATGAACTTTAAAGCAGTTTTTTCCAATTCTGTGAAGAAAGTCATTGGTAGCTTGATGGGGATGGCATTGAATCTATAAATTACCTTGGGCAGTATGGCCATTTTCACTATATTGGTTCTTCCTATCCATGAGCATGGTATGTTCTTCCATTTGTTTGTGTCCTCTTTTATTTCACTGAGCAGTGGTTTGTAGTTCTCCTTGAAGAGGTCCTTTACATCCCTTGTAAGTTGGATTCCTAGGTATTTTATTCTCTTTGAAGCAATTGTGAATGGAAGTTCATTCCTGATTTGGCTCTCTGTTTGTCTGTTACTGGTGTATAAGAATGCTTGTGATTTTTGCACATTAATTTTGTATCCTGAGACTTTGCTGAAGTTGCTTATCAGCTTAAGGAGATTTTGGGCTGAGACAATGGGGTTTTCTAAATATACAATCATGTCATCTGCAAACAGGGACAGTTTGACTTCTTCTTTTCCTAACTGAATACCCTTGATTTCTTTCTCTTGCCTAATTGCCCTAGCCAGAACTTCCAACACTATGTTGAATAAGAGTGGTGAGATAGGGCATCCCTGTCTTGTGCCAGTTTTCAAAGGGAATTTTTCCAGTTTTTGCCCATTCAGTATGATATTGGCTGTGGGTTTGTCATAAATAGCTCTTATTATTTTGAGGTAAGTTCCATCAATACCGAATTTATTGAGCGTTTTTAGCATGAAGGGCTGTTGAATTTTGTCAAAAGCCTTTTCTGCATCTATTGAGATAATCATGTGGTTCTTGCCTTTGGTTCTGTTTATATGCTGGATTATGTTTATTGATTTGCTAATGTTGAACCAGCCTTGCATCCCAGGGATGAAGCCCACTTGATCATGGTGGATAAGCTTTTTGATGTGTTGCTGAATCCGGTTTGCCAGTATTTTATTGAGGATTTTTGCATCGATGTTCATCAGGGATATTGGTCTAAAATTCTCTTTTTTTGTTGTGTCTCTGCCAGGCTTTGGTATCAGGATGATGTTGGCCTCATAAAATGAGTTAGGGAGGATTCCCTCTTTTTCTATTGATTGGAATAGTTTCAGAAGGAATGGTACCAACTCCTCCTTGTACCACTGGTAGAATTCAGCTGTGAATCCATCTGGTCCTGGACTTTTTTTGGTGGGTAGGCTATTAATTATTGCCTCAAATTCAGAGTCTGCTATTGGTCTATTCAGGGATTCAACTTCTTCCTGGTTTAGTCTTGGAAGAGTGTAAGTGTCCAGGAAATTATCCATTTCTTCTAGATTTTCCAGTTTATTTGCGTAGAGGTGTTTATAGTATTCTCTGATGGTAGTTTGTATTTCTGTGGGGTCGGTGGTGATATCCCCTTTATCATTTTTAATTGCGTCGATTTGATTCTTCTCTCTTTTCTTCTTTATTAGTCTTGCTAGTGGTCTGTCAATTTTGTTGATCTTTTCAAAAAACCAACTCCTGGATTCATTGATTTTTTGGAGAGTTTTTTGTGTCTCTATCTCCTTCAGTTCTGCTCTGATCTTAGTTATTTCTAGCCTTCTGCTAGCTTTTGAATGTGTTTGCTCTTGCTTCTCTAGTTCTTTTAATTGCGATGTTAGAGTGTCAATTTTAGATCTTTCCTGCTTTCTCTTTTGGGCATTTAGTGCTATAAATTTCCCTCTACACACTGCTTTAAATGTGTCCCAGAGATTCTGGTATGTTGTATCTTTGTTCTCATTGGTTTCAAAGAACATCTTTATTTCTGCCTTCATTTCGTTATGTACCCAGTAGTCATTCAGGAGCAGGTTGTTCAGTTTCCATGTAGTTGAGCGGTTCTGATTGAGTTTCTTAGTCCTGAGTTCTAGTTTGATTGCACTGTGGTCTGAGAGACAGTTTGTTATAATTTCTGTTCTTGTACATTTGCTGAGGAGTGCTTTACTTCCAATTACGTGGTCGATTTTGGAGTAAGTACGATGTGGTGCTGAGAAGAATGTATATTCTGTTGATTTGGGGTAGAGAGTTCTATAGATGTCTATTAGGTCTGCTTGCTGCAGAGATGAGTTCAATTCCTGGATATCCTTGTTAACTTTCTGTCTCGTTGATCTGTCTAATGTTGACAGTGGAGTGTTAAAGTCTCCCATTATTCTTGTATGGGAGTCTAAGTCTCTTTGTAAGTCTCTAAGGACTTGCTTGATGAATCTGGGTGCTCCTGTATTGGGTGCATATATATTTAGGATAGTTAGCTCTTCCTGTTGAATTGATCCCTTTACCATTATGTAATGGCCTTCTTTGTCTCTTTTGATCTTTGATGGTTTAAAGTCTGTTTTATCAGAGACTAGTATTGCAACCCCCACTTTTTTTTGTTCTCCATTTGCTTGGTAAATCTTCCTCCATCCCTTTATTTTGAGCCTATGTGTGTCTCTGCGTGTGAGATGGGTCTCCTGAATACAGCAGACTGATGGGTCTTGATTCTTTATCCAGTTTGCCAGTCTGTGTGTTTTAATTGGAGCATTTAGTCCATTTACATTTAAGGTTAAGATTGTTATGTGTGAACTTGATCCTGCCATTATGATATTAACTGGTTATTTTGCTCGTTAGTTGATGCAGTTTCTTCCTAGCCTCGATGGTCTTTACATTTTGGCATGTTTTTGCAATGGCTGGTACCGGTTGTTCCTTTCCATGTTGAGTGCTTCCTTCACGGTCTCTTGTAAGGCAGGCCTAGTGGTGACAAAATCTCTAAGCATTTGCTTATCTGTAAAGGATTTTATTTCTCCTTCACTTATGAAACTTAGTTTGGCTGGATATGAAATTCTGGGTTGAAAATTCTTTTCTTTAAGAATGTTGAATATTGGCCCCCACTCTCTTCCGGCTTGGAGAGTTTCTGCCGAGAGATCTGCTGTTAGTCTGATGGGCTTCCCTTTGTGGGTAACCCGACCTTTCTCTCTGGCTGCCCTTAAGATTTTTTCCTTCATTTCAACTTTGGTGAATCTGGCAATTATGTGTCTTGGAGTTGCTCTTCTCGAGGAGTATCTTTGTGGCGTTCTCTGTATTTCCTGGATTTGAATGTTGGCCTGCCCTACTAAGTTGGGGAAGTTCTCCTGGATGATATCCTGAAGAGTGTTTTCCAACTTGGTTCCATTTTCCCCCTCACTTTCAGGCACCCCAATCAGACGTAGATTTGGTCTTTTTACATAATCCCATACTTCTTGCAGGCTTTGTTCATTTCTTTTTCTTCTTTTTTCTTTTGGATTCTCTTCTCGCTTCATTTCATTCATTTGATCCTCAATCGCAGATATTCTTTCTTCCAGTTGATCGAGTCGGTTACTGAAGCTTGTGCATTTGTCACGTATTTCTCGTGTCATGGTTTTCATCTCTTTCATTTCGTTTATGACCTTCTCTGCATTAATTACTCTAGCCATCAATTCTTCCACTTTTTTTTCAAGATTTTTAGTTTCTTTGCGCTGGGTACGTAATTCCTCCTTTAGCTCTGAGAAATTTGATGGACTGAAGCCTTCTTCTCTCATCTCGTCAAAGTCATTCTCCGTCCAGCTTTGATCCGTTGCTGGCGATGAGCTGCGCTCCTTTGCCGGGGGAGATGCGCTCTTATTTTTTGAATTTCCAGCTTTTCTGCCCTGCTTTTTCCCCATCTTTGTGGTTTTATCTGCCTCTGGTCTTTGATGATGGTGATGTACTGATGGGGTTTTGGTGTAGATGTCCTTCCTGTTTGATAGTTTTCCTTCTAACAGTCAGGACCCTCAGCTGTAGGTCTGTTGGAGATTGCTTGAGGTCCACTCCAGACCCTGTTTGCCTGGGTATCAGCAGCAGAGGCTGCAGAAGATAGAATATTTCTGAACAGCGAGTGTACCTGTCTGATTCTTGCTTTGGAAGCTTCCTCTCAGGGGTGTACTCCACCCTGTGAGGTGTGGGGTGTCAGACTGCCCCTAGTGGGGGATGTCTCCCAGTTAGGCTACTCAGGGGTCAGGGACCCACTTGAGCAGGGAGTCTGTCCCTTCTCAGATCTCAACCTCCGTGTTGGGAGATCCACTGCTCTCTTCAAAGCTGTCAGACAGAGTCGTTTGCGTCTGCAGAGGTTTAGGCTGTGTTTGTTATTGCCCTGTCCCCAGAGGTGGAGTCTACAGAGACAGGCAGGTTTCCTTGAGCTGCTGTGAGTTCCACCCAGTTCTAGCTTCCCAGCAGCTTTGTTTACCTACTTAAGCCTCAGCAATGGGGGGCGCCCCTCCCCCAGCCTCGCTGCTGCCTTGCCGGTAGATCACAGACTGCTGTGCTAGCAATGAGGGAGGCTCCGTGGGTGTGGGACCCTCCCGGCCAGGTGTGGGATATGATCTGCTGGTGTGCCTGTTTGCTTAAAGCGCAGTATTGGGGTGGGAGTTACCCAATTTTCCAGGTGTTGTGTGTCTCAGTTCCCCTGGCTAGGAAAAGGGATTCCCTTCCCCCTTGCGCTTCCCAGGTGAGGCAATGCCTTGCCCTGCTTCAGCTCTGGCTGGTCGGGCTGCAGCAGCTGACCAGCACCGATCGTCCGGCACTCCCCAGTGAGATGAACCCAGTACCTCAGTTGAAAATGCAGAAATCCCCGGTCTTCTGTGTCGCTCGCGCTGGGAGTTGGAGACTGGAGCTGTTCCTATTCGGCCATCTTAATGTTTCAAATTTAAAAAGTAAAAATAGTCATTTGAGTCCTTCATCAGTTTAGTCCCATGTAGTTAATTCTAGTTCTACTTGATGTTAGGTTAGCAATTTTGTAAGTCTAGTTTTCTGTCATTGATGTGTAATTTGGGGAAGCCCAACAAACAATTTTTGCAGTTTTAGCATATAGACAAATCAAGCAAGTGTAAAATATCACAGAAACAACAGTTTTATGACTTTAATGTCTAGCATAGGGAAGATAGAAGATAAATTTGTCTGACCAATAGATTTAGGCAAAAATGTCTAAATTAAATTCTGAAGACATTTCTATTTTATTTTGCCAACAATTTTAAAACTAGCTTTATTTATCAAATATGATCTCAGATCACATAGAAATATCACACACACATAACACGGATGGACATACAGACATGAATAGGAGCAGATCTTATAACTTTCATTAAGATTCTTCATTTGCTGGCTTATAAATAGTTTGTGTTTTCCTTTTTTTCTTTTTTTTTTTTTTTGAGACGGTGTCTCGCTCTGTGGCCCAGGCTGGAGTGCAGTGGCCGGATCTCAGCTCACTGCAAGCTCCGCCTCCCGGGTTTACGCCATTCTCCTGCCTCAGCCTCCCGAGTAGCTGGGACTACAGGCGCCCACCACCTCGCCCGGCTAGATTTTTGTATTTTTTTAGTAGAGACGGGGTTTCACTGTGTTAGCCAGGATGGTCTCGATCTCCTGACCTCGTGATCCGCCCGTCTCGGCCTCCCAAAGTGCTGGGATTACAGGCTTGAGCCACCGCGCCCGGCTAGTTTGTCTTTTCCATTCATACCATCAATCTTCTGATTACCTGTTCCATTGCCCTAAGCAATTGTTAGCTAGGCAATCATAAATTTATACTTGTAAAGGGATGGTTCTTACATAAAAAAAGTAGAACATTTATATCCATTTAAGTCTCAAAGACACAGAATTTAGGTCTAAGTATCAGAATGTTGTACTTTGGAAACAGGTTTATTTCAGTAGGTGGCTTTTTAATTTATTTATTAACTGGATTACTGAGTTCAGGGCAGAGTTCATTAACAAATACGGCTGAAGTCCCTCATGACTCTTGGGGCTCCACTTGAAAGACGGTTGACCCCAAAAGGGGTCAGTGGTGCCTTGGCTATATTCCTCAAGGAGACTCAGAATCACTAGAAGTGATTCTTTGAGAACCGTTTATGTGATAACCAGAACTGTGTGTGTGTGTGTGTGTGTGTGTGTGTGTTTCTTAGTAATTCTCCATTCACTGCACATCAAATGGAGGAAGTAGAGGCTTGAAGGAAAACATACCAATGATTAAAGACAATTGGATAGAACTATGAAGGTGGACAAAAAAAGGAGTAGAAGCAAATTTAAAGGAGTCAATTTGGGCAGATTTTAATCTTCCTAAAAAGGCCAATAAAATTTTGTTTTTCTCAGTAAAAATTATACCAACAACAACAACAAAAGCAGAGATCAAACATATACTTTTATATAAAAAATGTTTCAGTTGACTAAAAAGAGTCCCCAGAGGAGAAACATGATCCAAAAAAGGCAGAAACATCTCTAAAAAATATGTATATATAGCCTGAATATCAGCTTTTATTTAAGCCAATTTCTGACCATAAACCTCTTTAAAAAATCTTTTTTTTTTTTTTTCCCTCAAATTTCTTATTATCAGACTTCAGCCAGGGCAAACAGCCAGTATTCCTGCATTTTAACCCTTTTTTTTTCTCCTTTTCTCTTTTCTTTTAAACTAAATGTATTTACCAGGTAACTCAGAATGGAAACCAGTAAGCCTTTTATGAGTTAACCAAGGGCTTGTGAGCATCTCCAAAGTGATACAAAGAAGCAGTCCTCACAAGATCCAAAGCCACTCCCAAAGGCAGCTAAAAGAAAAAGAGTCTTAGCTGTGAACAGGAAAATAATAGCTGCTTATGAAAGGGAGAAAGATCAATAATAAATGGATACCCTCAAAAGTCGAATCACACAAATATAAACTCAAAACGAATAATTCAAACTCATTCTTATGTTTTTTTTTTGTCAAGGTAAAGTATGACATCTTCAAGTGATTGATTCTCTGATGGAAATTGAACTTGTGCCATGGTGTGGCAGTGAATGTATGGAACCCTAGCCACTAGACTTCAGGATAGAGTGCCTTTTTTCGCAAATCTTGAAGGGTATACAAGCAGGCAGTTTGAGTGTACAAAGGATTTTAACTTTAAATCCTTTGTTTAACATCTGATTTCTGCCAAAAAAAAAAAAAAAAAAAACCTCCCAAGAAATTTTTTAAGGCTATATTTTTGGGATATTTTCTTAAAATTTGATTTCTGCCTTTAAAAAAATATTCCAAGAGATTTTTTAATGCTATATTTTTCTTGTACTTTTTAAATATATCTGAAGTTCTGTGATACGTGTGCAGAATGTGCATGTTTGTTACATAGGTATACACATGCCATGGTGGTTTGCTGCACCCATCAACCCATCGCCTACATTAAGTATTTTTCCTAATGCTATCTCACCTCTATCCCGCTGCCCCCTGACAGGTTCCAGTGTGTGATATTTCCCACCATGTGTCCATGTGTTCTCATTGTTCACCTCCCACTTATGAGTAGGAACATGCAGTGTTTGATTATTAGTTTGCTGTATTAGTTTGCTGAGAATGATGGCTTCCAGCTTCATCCATATCCCTGCAAAGGACATGAACTCATCCTTTTTTATGGCTGCATAGTATTCCATGGTGTATATGTGCCACATTTTCTTTATCTATTGATGGGCATTTGGGTTGGTTCCAAGTCTTTGCTATTGTGAACAGTGCTGCAATAAACATATGTGTGCATGTGTTTTTATAGTAGAGTGATTTATAATCCTTTGGGTATATACCCAGTAATGGGATTGCTGGGTCATACTGAATGGGGAAAAGCTGGAAGCATTCCCTTTGAAAACTGGCACAGGAAAAGGATGCCCTCTCTTACCACTCCTATTCAACATAGTATTGGAAGTTCTGGCCAGGGCAGTTAGGTAAAAGGAAGAAATAAAGCATACTTAAATAGGAAGAGAGGAAGTCAAATTGTCTCTGTTTGCAGATGACGTGATTGTATATTTAGAAAACCCCATCGTCTCAGCCCAAAATCTCCTTAAGCTAATAAGCAACTTCAGCAAAGTCTCAGAATACAAAATCAATGTGCAAAAATCACAGACATTCCTATACACCAATAATAGACCAACAGCCAAATAATGAGTGAACTCCCATTCACTATTGCTACAAAGAGAATAAAATACTTAGGAATACAGCTTACAAAGGATGTGAACAACCTCTTCAAGGTGAACTACAAACCACTGCTCAAGGAAATAAGAGAGGACACAAACAAATAGAAAAACATTCCATACTCATGGATAGGAAGAATCAATATTATGAAAATGACCTTACTGCCCAAAGTAATTTATAGATTCAGTGCTATCCTCATCAAGCTACCATTGGCTTTCCTCACAGAATTAGAAAAAAAAAAAAAACTACTTTAAATTTCATATGGAACAAAAAAGAGCCATAGAGCCAAGATAATCCTAAGCAAAAAGAACAAAACTGGAGGCATCACACTACCTGACTTCAAACTATACTATAAGGCTACAGTAACCAAAACGGCATGGTACTGGTACCAAAACAGATATATAGACCAATGAAAAAGGACAGAGGCCTCAGAAATAATGCCACACATCTACAACCATCTGATCTTTGACAAACCTGACAAAAACAAGCAATGGGCAAAGGATTCCCTATTTAATAAATGGTGTTGGGAAAACTGGCTAGCCATAGGCAGAAAACTGAAACTGGACTCCTTCTTTACACCTTATACAAAAATTAACTCAGGATGGATTAAAGACTTAAACATAAGACCTAAAACCATAAAAACCCTAGAGAAAAACCTTTGTTGTACTTTTCATAGAAACAAATAAGTGAGTTGTTTAAGATGAGAGCTCTCTAAAAAAGTTTTCTTTTAAATATAGCCAATTTACTTATTCCATAAGTGACTCAAGTTAATAAACCTTATTCACAGAAAGTTCCAGGGGTAATATTTCAGGTTTAGCATACACCATGGATGTAAATGGCATTTTAAAAATGGGCACATAGAAGGCATCCCCTCATGATTCCTCACAAATTCACTCCCAGGAATAGGCTATGATAGCAAAAGACTTTTGTGGCCATGGACAGATAAGGATAGTGTTTGTGCATATGCTGTCTCCACTGTCTCACATATTTGTTGGGGGCTGCCAGTCACAGACTCATTAATTCATGACACTGAGTAGGTCCTCCTGGATCTAAGCTTTCTTAGGCTAACCGGGCAACAAAGGTTGAAACAACAAAAGCCCCTAATAGGTGGGAGCTTTTATTAAGACAAAATCTCTTGAGAGTTTGACACATAGAAAACTAGGAGAAGAAAATGTGTGCCTTTTAATATCTTACATGACTCAGGGTTCCTAGCTCTTTCACAATGGCCACCGGAAATGATCCAATAAAAATCACATTCCCACCCCGATGGTGGATACCAAGAGAGTTTACTCTCACTTGGTCACAGTCAAACTCTCAAGAACATAAAAGAAGATGAAAAGGAATCTTTATGATAAATGAGACAGAAAGATAAGGAAAATAAGACTCTCTGGTAAGAAAAGGATCAGGCAATATGAATATTCAGATAAAAAAATACACCAGAGTTGCTATACTGTATCTAAGACTAGTCTAAATAAATGCTTTTCTCCCATTAATATTAAATGTGAAAAAGAAAAAAAAGAGTAAAAACATGATTTTACCATTCAGTTAATGGGATTCCAAAGACAGACAACCAGAAATCCGACTGATAACAAATTCTTATACTTCTGCCAGTTTGCTAAGTTCTAGGTTCCCTCGACTGCAGCTTACAGAAGAGAGAGTTTTGTTTATTCTACTCAGCACCAAAACTATAGGGGTCAAGAGGAAAGTTTTCCTTCCCTCTCTGAAGGGTCTCTAAAAAATCAACTGGCAAAAAACGGATTAATAGCATAAAAGATGTACAAAGTCTATCTGTCCCCGTGTTCACAGGAGTTGCACAAAATATGAACTCAGAGAGGGGTCAGATGGTTCCTGCTTAAATGCTCTTTCATACAGAGGAAGTGTGTATATCTGGGAGTCATTACAGAAAGGTGAGAGGCAGAACTGCACAGGAACAAAAGCCTTATGCAGATTAAGTTCCCCAGTAATTTCTTAAAGCTGCTCTCAGAAGAATAGATGGAAAGTCTCTGGCCATGGGGATAACTCCTAGTCTCTTTGAGGTAATTGACCTTTCCTGGTTATTTTATGAGATCTCTAAAGACAGTTAGAACAATTGCTTGTCTTCTGGATAG
This sequence comes from Macaca nemestrina, assembly GCF_043159975.1. Lineage (NCBI taxonomy): Eukaryota > Metazoa > Chordata > Mammalia > Primates > Cercopithecidae > Macaca > Macaca nemestrina. Next base: position 59,171,251 of record NC_092134.1, read on the forward strand.
CTTTCTCAGTCAGGTAAGAAAACTTCAGAGAAAGTCCCTCCCTGCCCTTAGGGGAAGAATGAGACAGGGTTAGAGGAAACTTGATTCTGAGGCAGCTTCTAAGGCTTCTAAATGTCAAAGTGCCAGTTTTTGGAAATATCACTTTCTGAACCCCAACATACTCCAGAGAAAGAAACAATAGTGACCAGAAAAGAAGCAAAAATCAGAAATACATCCTAGGCTAAAACATAACCTAATTAAAAGAAATTATAACATTCCAGGGAAATCCAATGTAAATAGAATCAAAAAAGAGAAAAAAAGAAAAATGAATAAAATATCTACAGAGGAGAAGAAAAACTTTCAAAACATTTTGGCTTAAAGGAAAATTTTACCTATTTATTTAAAAAGTAAAAAATAGGGTTGCCTCAGATTTTCCTTCACAATGCCAAAACTAGAAGACAATTCTCCTGGATGATTTAATCAGAGACTCTAAAATGGTGTTTCATCCTGTGATAAATCCAATCCAGTGCATCTGATGCAATCAATGTCTACTATTCCTATACCTCTCACTTTGAGATACCAAAGTGAAGGAATATTTATGAAATAACTTGTTTCATCAAATAACTTGGACCTGTGGTACACAAAAACTCTAATTTTATATATAACGAAGTTCATTTTTCCCCCATAGGTTTCATTTATGATCTCAGTAGATGAAAATAGACCAGATGTAAGGATCACTCATCTACCTCCCCTTGAAGTTCATCTTTTAAAATTCATCATGGTGTTTCTTCCCTACGATATCTTCTAGTTGTAAAGGATTTTCAATTTAACTGGATAGACAGTGTTGAGAATCTTGAATAGAAAGGGGGCACTCAGAGCAACTAATGTAATTAGAATGAATACATAAACTGACTCAATAAATACATAAACATAGGATAGTGAAATGTCTTCTAAATTCAGTGATTACATTTATTGGTTAATCTTCTTTGGGTTCTGAGCTACTTTCATGTAATAAAAACATCACAAAATTAACAAATATAATTCTTAGTTGTTCATTTATATATGAAGAACTGAATACAGAATGACCCTGTCTTGATTTTGATCTCAACTGATTCCCAAAGTTTTTCCTGAGCTTTTCTTCACAATCAACAGCCTGAATATATTGTGACTAAACTGTCCTTAAGTATTTCTTATTCCAGCTTACTTTCATAACATCAACCCAGAATGTGTTCAATTAACTTTTCCCACCTTTCCTATTGTTAAAATTAAAACACCAACTTTCCCACCTCTAACACTACTCTATCTCATTAGCAAAGATATTTGAGCCTTGAGTATGGGAATATCAGGTTTTATGGTGCTTCACTGTATTGACTTTTGCAGATAATTGCATTTTTCCCAATCAAAGCTTAGTGGCATCCCTTGTTAAACAGGTCTTTCAGCACCGTTTTTTCAACAGCATGTGTCACTTCATCCCTCTGTGTCACATTTTGGTAATTCTGTAATATTTCAAACTTTTAAATTATTATTATATTTGTTATGATGATTTGTGATCAGTGTTCTTTGATGTCATTATAGTGATTGTTTTGGAGCACCACAGATGGTACCTGTATAACACAAATAACTGATAAATGTTGTGTGTGTTCTGACTTTTCATCAGGTGGCTATTCCCACATTTATCTCCCCCTCTTCCTCTCTTCAGACCTCCCTATTCCCTGAGACACAACAATATTGAAATTAGAGCAATAAATAACCCTACAATAGCCTCTATGTGTTCAAGTGAAAAAAAGACTCAAACATCTCCCACTCTAAATCAAAAACTAGAAATAAATCAGCTTAGTGAGGAAGGCAGGTCAAAAGCTTGGACAGACTGAGAGCTAGGTCTTTTGCACTAAACACTTGGCCAATATGTGAATACAAAAAAAAATTCTAGAAGAAAATTAAAAATATGACTCTAGTGAACAGATGAAGGATAAGAAAGCAAAGCAGCTTTATCACATATAAGAAAGAAGTTTTAGTGGTCTAGATAGATTATCAAGCCAACAGCAGCATTCCTTTAAGCCAAAGCCTAATCTAAAGCAATACACAAGCTCTCTTCAATTTTATGAAGGCTAAGAGAGGTGAGTAAGCTGCAGAAGGAAAGTGTGAAGCTAGCAGAGATTTCATGAGGTTGAAGGAGAGAAACTATCTCCATAACATCAAAGCACAAAGTGAAGCAGCAAGTGTTGATGGAGAAGTTGTATCTAGTTATCCAGATCTAGCTAAGAAGGCTGGTGAAGGTGGCAACACTAAGCAACAGATTTTCGGTGTAGATGATACAGCTTTATATTGAAAGATGATGCAATCTAAGACTTGTAGCTAGAGAGAAGTCAGTGCTTGGCTTGAAGGCTTCAAATGACAGGCTAACTCTCCTTAGGGGCTAATGCAGCTGGTGACTTTAGATTGAAACTAAAGCTCATTTACCATTTTCAAAATCCCAAAGTCCTTAAGAATTATGCTAAATCTACTCTGCATGTTCTCTATAAATGGAACAACAAAGACTAGATGACAGCTCAAATGTTTGCAGCATGGTTTGCTGAACATTTAAGCTCACTGTTTCGACCTACTGCTACAAAAAAAGATTCCTTTCAAAATATTACTGCTCATTGACAATGCACCTGGTCACCCAAGAGCACTGATGGAGAAGTACAAAGAGATTAATGTTTTCATGACTGCTAACAAAACATTCAATTGGTAGCCCATGGATCAAAGAGTAATTTTGACTTTCAAGTCTTTTTATTTAAGAAACGCATTTTGTAAGGCTGTAGCTGCCACAGATAGTTATTTCTCTGACAGATCTGTGCTAAGTAAATTGAAAATCTTCTGGAAAGGATTCACCATTCTAGATGCCATGAAAAATATTCAGGATTCAAAATATCAACACTAACAGGAGTTTGGAAGAAGTTGATTCCAACTTCCATGGATAACTTGGAGGGGTTCAAAACTCAGTGGAGAAAGCAACTGCAGATGTTGTAGAAATAACAAAATAACTAGAAATAGAAGTGGTGCCTGAAGTTGTGACTGAATTGCTGCAATCTCATGATAAAACTTGAACAGATGAGGAGTTGCATATTATAGATAAACAAAGAAAGTAGTTTATTGAGATGGGATCTACTTCTGGTAAAGATGCTGTGAACAATGTTGAAGTAGAAAACAAAGAATTTAGAATATTCATATGAACAGGAGACAGAGAAATAATGGGTAGAAGAGGGCAGTTCCCTAGCAAAGTCCCCACACTCAAGCCTGGAATCCCCCAGCCCTAAATGAGAACAGGCATTCCTGCTTTCACACCCAAAAGGTTGCCTTTTGGCCCACCATGTCCCTTATCCTGTACCCATATAAACCCTGAACCCCAGGTTCCAGAAGCAGATGAATAGAAGAATGTCAGAAAAGCATAGAAAAGGAAAAAAAAAGAAAAGGGGCGTCTAGGAGTTTGACTCAGGACAATTGAGGAGGAGATTGGCCGCTGGACAGCCACACTCCAGGAGAAGATCATCTTCCCACTCCATCCCCCTTCCTGCTCCCCATCCATCCCACTGAGAGCCACCTCCACCACTCAAACCCCTACATTCATCCTTCAAGTCTGTGTGTAACCTGATTCTTCCTGGATGCCGGACAAGGACCTGGGTACCGACAGGACACTGAGCTGGTGAACACTTAAGCCATCTGGGAATAGCAAAGCTGAAAGAGCACACTGTAACATATACCCACTTGGACTTTGGGAGTTGAAGACCCCTACCTTTAGACATTAATGCTGGACAAGAGTCCAAAGAGCTCACCCTGGCTTCTGCACCTGCCTGTCTGCATGCTCCCCCTCCTGTAAGGGGTTTGTGCTCACAGGAGCCAACTGGAGAGCCACACCCCTGTTGCACATTGTATGAAGGGGGCCAGGGAACTCTCCCATTTTAGTATTACAAAAACTTAGTTGATAAAGTTGATAAATCCTGATAGCAGGATTTGAGAGGATTGACTCTAATTTCAAAAGAAGTTCTACGGTGGGTAAAACAGCATCATATGCTACGAATAAATCTTTTATTAAAGGAAGAGTCGATCAATGTGGCCAACTTCACTGTTGTCTTATTTTAAGAAATTGCCACAGCCACTTCAACCTTCAGTAACCATCACACTATCAGTCAACAGCCATCTACCTTGAGGCAAGACCACACCAGCAAAAAGCTAATGACTGGCTGAAGGCCAAGATGGCCATTAGCATTTTTTATCAATAAAGTTTTATTAAATTAAGGTATGTACATTTTGACATAATGCTATTGCACACTGAATAATAGATTGTAGTATACTATAACTATAACTTTTATATGACTAGCTAGCCAAAAAATTTGTGTGACCAACTTTATTGCAATATTAATTTTGTTGTGGTGGTAAGGAACAGAACTTTCACTATCTCTAAGGTATGCCTGTGATTCAGAAGTTTCCATTTAGCTTAGTAGGATTATTTATGTCACCCTTAAGTTCTTACTTTGTTGAATTTTTATTATTCACTTTTCATAAGTATATTCATTTAAGAAAGTTTTGTTGATCATTATGTCACAAACTTTTTAGGAAATTGTGCTAATTAAGTTAGTCCTGAGCATTTTGAAATAAAATGTCTATCAAATACTACAAACATGGTTTACTTAGAGAGATGATATAAATTGATCTATGTAATTTGGAAAGTTTGCTGAATAATATATTGCATATCATATTATAACACATCATAATGTAAGGATAAGAACAGATAAGAAAAGAATATAAATTGATATTTTTAAGCCTTATTTTATTCTAGGTGTTATACCTGGCAGGGTAGATACTATTTACTTTCTCCCTGCTAACCAATATATAATATACATCCTAAAATTTTTTATTCTATAGTGTTAAATCAAGTTCAGCCTAAAGCTGCCCCCCTTACATATTTTAAATTTGGCCTCAAGGTTTCTCTGTACATCACGAACTATAACCTAAATGAAGTTATAAACAGACTGTAGCCTACTCTTGTTCCAATAAAGGTAGCCAACTGTTCAAACCGTGTTCAATAAGGCAAACACCAGGCTGTAATCAATCTGTCTGTTTCTGTTCCTCACTTCTGTTTTCTGTACATCATTTTCCCTTTTCTGTCTATAAATCTTTTTCTACCAGAAGGCTGCATGTGAGTCTCTGAGCCTACTCTGGCTCTGGAGGCTACCTGATTTGCAAATCGTTTTTTGCTCAATTAAACTCCTTTAAACTTAATTCAGCTAAAGGTTTTCTTTTAGCAATAGATAGGGAAACAGATGCTTATAGTTCTTATGTGTCTTGCCTAAGGTCAAGATGTTGAACCTGGAATTTAAATTCAGGGGATCTTATATTGTGATTAAATTTATAACTATAAGAAAAAAATTTGTTATACACAAAGTGTTAATGTACATGAAAATACTATCCAACATTTTTGTAAATTTTGTTTTTTCAAACTCCCCCTATCTCTCCTAGGTAACATTTATGTAACACGAAAATTTCAAAGGAAAATTGCTATAAAAAATGCATGGCTCTGATTATTCCCATCAGCAATTTGCAAGAACTATATTAGTAAATCATCAGGGAAACAGTGTATTGATGGCTATTTATTTAGAATTACTATCATTTTTCATATCAATGCTGAAAGATGTGTTTTAATGTACAACAGTGGGTATATGAACTAGCACTAGGTAATCCACCACTCACCCCCCATAAAAAGAAAGAAAAACTCTAGAATTAGAGGGAAAGTGCAATAAGTATTAACATGAAGCTGTGAGTATGATCTGTATCTTTTAAGAAGCTTTTCTTTTTCAGACTATGTTTTTCTCTTGTATCTCATTTGGCCCCTTTTATGGACCCGTATATTTAAAAGACTTGCAACAATACTGACTAATATTACAGAACATCATTTACTTTAATTTGAAGAGAAAGTTTGATATACTGACCTTCAAGATCTGCTAACTGATGCTTTTATAAACACCAAATAGTTTATTTCTCATAATTTTATTGAATGGCATCAATGATTTTGGAGACCTTTGGAATTTACAATTCGATTTTTGCTGTCTTGCTCTTAGAATAGACAAAAAAAAATTTTCTCAAAATGTGATGAGTTCACAAAATCTCACCTACAAGTAAAATAAAACACTGTATGTGTGTGGAGGAAAGCAACTGTTTATTTTGACAGCTGCCTTTGCCAGTTGCCATATTTATTTGCCAGTGTCTTAAGGATAGAAAACTAAAAAAACACATCATTAACAATGTATAGGGAATATATCTGTTATGCTTGAGATCAAATAATTAACCAGTAACTTATTACTCAAACTCTATTTAATGCCATTTTTATAGAACAAGAGGAGATTTGTGCAGTAGGTTTATTGTAATAATAATGATAATAGTAATAGCATGGATACTGTAAATTACCTATTTAGGAGCCGGTGTGTATAACTCTTGAGAGGTTATTAAATTTTTTTGTTTTTATTAAATTTTTTTTTCAGTTTTGGGAGAAAACCCCAACACTGTTTTCCATAATGGCTGTACTAATTTACATTTCCAACATTTGTTATCTTCTGTCTTTTTGATAATAACCATTGTAAACAGGTATAAGGTGATATCTTATTGTGCTTTTAATTTGCATTTCCCTCATGATTAGTGATGGTGAGCCTTTTTTACATACCTCTTGGCCATTTGTAGGTGATATCTCATTGTTTTAATTTGCTCACCCAGTGATTAGTGTTGATTTTTTTTTTTTTATCTGTTGGCCATTTGTATGTTTTCTTTTAAGAAATGTCTATTCAGGTCTTTTCTCCATTTTTAATTGCTAGTTTTTCCTTGCTATTGACCTTTTTGAGTTCCTTATATATTTTGAATATTCTCCCCTTATTAGACGTATGATTTGCAAATATTTTCTCCTATTCTATATGTATTCTCTTCACTTTGTTGATTGTTTCCTTTACTGTGCAGAAGCTTTTCATTTAGATGTGATCTCACTTGCACACTTTTTGATCTTTTGCCTGTGCTTTTGAGATCATATCCAAAAAAATCTTTGCTGAGATCACTATCAAGAAATATTTTCCATATGTTTTCTTCAAGTAGTTTTAAGATGTCAGGTCCTGTAACTCTTTAATCCAATTTTAGTTGATTTTTATATATGGTATGAGATAAAATGATTCAAGAATCTCACTTTTGGATATATATTCTACGGAAATAAAATCAGTATGGCAAATAAATATTTGTACCCCCATGTTCATTGCAGTATTATTCACAATAGCCCATATGTAAAATTAGCCTAAGAACAGATGAAGAAAATCTAACATATATACACAACGGATTACTATTTAGCCTCTAAAAAGAAATAAAAACTAAAATTCTGTCATTTGCAACAATGTGGATGAACCTGGAGGACATTATGCAAGATGAGCTAAGCAATGACAGAAACACAAATACTGTATGATCTCACTTATACGTGAAAATGCATAAAAGACAAACTCATAGGAGTGAAGAGGAGGATGATGATTGCCAGAACCTGAGACGGGGGCTGAAGGATAGAGAAATGGTGAAAGAATAAAAAGTTTCACTTAGACAAGATGAGTAAGTTCTGGAGACCTATTGGACAGCATGGTGACTATAGTAACTATAGTCAACAACAATGTATTATATACTTGAACATTTCTAAGAGAGTAGATCTTAATGTTCTCACCTCACACAAAAAATAAATATGTAAGGTGATGGATAAGTTAATTAGCTTGACTGAATCATTTATTAACGTATAGTTATATGAAAATATCACTTTGAATACTGTAAATACATACAATTTTAATTTCTCAATTATACCTTAATAAAGCTTGAAAACAATTATTGCTCTTTATAGAATGCAATTCAAAACCAAATTCAATATAAATTATCACTCTATAGGTATTAATATACACATGTGTGTATTTATGTGTGTGTGTATAAACTATGAGTCTTAATTTTAACTACAAAATCTAAATCTTTAGAGAAACATTTGACATCATTTAGTCACACTCTCAACTGAAACCCCAAAAATGCATCCTTTTTTTTCTCTCTTTCACAGATGATTAAACTGAGATCACATAATTATTTGCCTAAGTTTATTTTATAACTAGTGAGTTACAGAGATCTTGTTGTTCAGTATCCAACCTTAGTGTTGTTTCTCTAACATGAAATAAGTTAGAGGCAAATGTAAAAGACAGTGAAAAGTTAAAATGCAAAGTATATAAATAGCTAAATTAGGAGCATTGTTACGTTTTTTTATCTTTGTAGCTAGAGTTCATATTATGTAGAAGTAGTTTATGTGTCTCTTTAAATAGTCAGTAATTGGGGTTCTAAATATCTTCTTATTGACATAAAGGTGAGCAAATTTTAGTTCTAATTTTGTGTAGAATGACATATTTATTTTTATTTCTTTTTTTCTTAGGCTCTTAGTCTCTTCTCTCCCCCTCTTCTATTCCTTTCTACACACATGTATAACTAACACATAAGCACACAAGGTTTACACAAACCAGCATCCTTATCTTTGTGGTTTATTTAAATATGGAATAAATATTTGTAGATGTTAAATGTAGAACTTGTAAAAACTTCCTATGTCTGTTATTTAACAATTAGGATATGACCTTAAAGTGTTTAAACACCCTATGATCTCAGATATTCAACCCCTATTTTAAAAATTAAAAAATGCACAGCTTCATTTACTTGACAAAAGTTTGTCTTTTTAAATACACTTATTTGAAATTTAATTTATGTATAAATCAATACACAGATTTTAAAGCCACAGTTTGATGAATTTCACAAATACATGTACGCATGGAACCAGCACCTCAGTCATGCTATTATCTCAAAACATTCCATCTTATTCCTTTGCAGACAAACCCCTGACCCTCACCCTCTACCTCTAGACAGCAACTGATTTGCTTTCTTTCACCACTGAATTGTTTTGCATTTTCTAGAATTTAGTATAAATGAAATCATACAGTAATTAGTATTTTGTGTCTTGATTTCTTTTGTTTAACATAATGTTTCCGGGATTCATCTAGTTAGTATATCCGTAGTTTGTCCCTAATATTAATAATAAGTATTCTAGTGTATGGATGCAAAACAATGCATTTAAATAGTCATTTGTTAATGAGTAGTTGCAGTATTTACCATTTGGAACTTTTATGAATAAAGTTACTGTAAACCTTCACGTCAGGTATTTTTTAGACGTATGTTTTTAATTGTCTCAGGTAAATACATAGTGAATAACTTAAAAATTGCTGGATCATATGCTAACTGTATGATAAGTGTATATTTAACATTTTAAGAAACCGTCAAAGTTTTCCAAAGTGTTTGACCACTTTAATTCCCATTGGCAGTCAAGGAGAGTTCCACTTGTTTCATATTCTTCCTAACATATGGGATTGCCAGCCTTTTACATTTAGCTGTTCTAGTTGATGTGTGGTGGTAACTTATTTTGATTTTAATTTTTCTTTCCCTGAAAATGTTGTTTTTTCTTTTTTGAGATGGGGTTTTACTCTTGTTGCCCAGGCTGAAATGCAATGGCTTGATCTCAGCTCACTGCAACCTCTGTCTCCCAGGTTAAAGTGATTCTCTTGCCTCAGCCTCCCAAGTAGCTGGGATTACAGGCATGCACCACCATGCCCAGGTAATTTTGTATGTTTAGCAGAGATGGGGTTTCACTATGTTGGTCAGGCTGGTTTTGAACTCCTGACCTCAGGTGATCCACCAACCTCGGCCTCCCAAAGTGCTGGTATTACAGGCATGAGCCACGTGCATGGCCTTTCCCTGAAGATTAATGATGGTAAACTTTTTAAATGTTTTATTGACTATTTGTATTGTTTGTTTGAGTGGGGTGTGAAGTATCTATTTTTTGGGGTCCATTTTTAAGCTAGGTTTTTCCCAAAAGGGCCTTTATGTATTTTGGTTACAACACTTGTTATATGTATTTATTTTGAGTATTTTTTCCCAGTATATAGCTTGTCTTTTATTTTCTTAGTAGCATCTTTAACAGAACATAATTTTAAAATATTTTTAATAAAATCTCATTTGTTAGTTGTCTATTACTATTTAACAACCAACTTAACCAACAGCATTTATTATCTTACATAGTTCTGAGGATAGCGAATCTGTTAGTAGCTAGGTGGATGGTTCTGGGCTCAGGATCTCCTATGAGGCTGCATTCAAGCTGTAGGTTTGACTGGAGCTGGAGAATCTGCTTCCAAGCTCACTCACATGGCTTTTGAATGGTCTGCAGTTCCTGCTTACGTTGGCTTCTCCATAAGGCTGTTTATCACAAGTCAGCTCAATTTCCTGAGAGTGTTATTCTAGAGAGGAAAGGCCAAGATGGAAACTATAGTGTCTGATAAAACTTAACCTCAGAAAATGGCATACTATCACTTCTGCCATTGTGTATTGGTTACACATAACAACACTAGTACTGGGTGGGAGGGACTACTACATCGGGGAGTGAAGACCAGGAAGTAGCGGGGGATATCCAGGGTTATCTTGAAGACTGTTTACCACATGTACTTGTTAATATTTCTTTCATCTTATTGCTTTTTGTGAACTATCTATGCAAATTTCAACTGCTTTTACATCATAAGGTGTTTTTTGTCTGTGTCCTTACATGCATTTTAAGTTTTTGCATTTCAGTTCTAGACAAATCACCCATTTCAGATTAATTTTTGTGTGATGTTACATAAGCACTGAGGCATCATTTATTCCATATTAAAGTCCAGTGGTTCCAGTGAAACATTATAATTTCCCCATCTGAATTATATTAGAAAACATTTAAAACATTAATTGCTCAAATTTCCGTTTTCAGTAAATTGCATAACATTCCACCATTTCTCACTCACCTATGGATAACAACCATTAAATGTGGAGAAAACGAAATGACCAGTAGACACTGGTGTGTAAAGCAAAACGGGAAACTTCTGAAAGGAGTTAAAATATGAAAGTTGCAGAGTAAGTTGCTTCTTTAATAGCCATTAGCAAGAGGGTAGATTAAACTTAGTTCCATGTTAGGTGGTTAAAATTTTGATAAAAACATGAAGTCTATCTGGCATTAAGAATAAAACAGAGTAACTTTGGGGCAAATACAGCCATCTGGAAAGTTAAGGCAAAATGGCAGAGCCTGAGAGCACATGCCAGAGGTGCATAGGTAAACTCTGAAGAACTTTTTGGTTGACTCTAAACCATGCATGAATAGAATATAATTAGCTAAAGTAAAATAAAAATAAGACAAAATCAATGTACAGGTCTGAGTTGCCACCAAAGAGCAGAGTTTAAAGTTTTAGTGCAACCAAGTTAACAGCTGACTGACACTAAAGTATAAGTGCTCTTTGGAAAACTCCCAGTGTCTTCAAAGAAATATTAACGTTGTCCAAAGTACAGTGGAAAATTAATTAAAGGGCTATGAACCAAGAAATGTGCTGTGTTCTCAATAGAAGAGACAATGAATCCAACCCAAATCTGTGATCGCAGATAAGAATTTGCAGATAAGAATTTTAATCCAGATATTGTAACAACGCTTAGTGATGTTTTAAAAAAGTGTGTTCATAATTAATGAAAATATTTAAAATATTAGCAGAAAAAATATGAAATGGAAATTCTGCAAGTAAAGAACTATGATATCTGAAATTTTAAGAAAAGATACATATTCTAAGTAATATAATATAATTAAGAGAATAAAAAAAAACAATGAACCTGAAGATAGATCAATACAAACCAACTAATCAATAACACAGAGAGAAAAATTTTGAAAACTATTACGCAAACCTATAGAATTCAAGAGAGCATAACACAAAGTGTGACATATGTTTAAGAGGAGTAGTGGAAGGTGGAGAGAGAAAAAATGGGTAGAAAATATATTTCAGTATATAAAAGCCAAAATTTATCCTTAGTTAGAAAAAGATATAAATGTATTAGTTTAAGCAGCTCAGTAAATCTGAGCAGGATGCATACAAAGAAAACCATTATAGGTACAGAATAATCAAAGCAACAAAAAGGAAAGATAAAGGAAAAATATTAAAGTCAGACAAAAATGGCAGATTACATACTGGGAATAATCACTTGAATGACTACTGACATCTGCAAATATGAAGAGTAGGAAACTCTAAAATACCAGAAAAAAGTTAACTAATTATTCTACATCCTGTGAATATATCCTTCAAAAATGAAGGCAAAATGAAGACATTTTCAGACAAAATAAAGCTAATAGAATTTACTACCAGAAAACCTGCATTAAAATAAAGTTCCCAAATACTAAATGAAGTTTCCCAAACTGAAGAGTAATGATGACAAAAGTAACTTGGATTTCTGAAAATGGTAAAGAACATCAAAATGTTGTAGCATCCTTACCAGTGCACCACAATGTTTCAGTTTTGTTGTTTGACGTAAGACCTGGAGTTCTTTGTGTCACAACCAAGAAAATTAAACAGCCATGAACACAAGGGTGAGGTTGGAGTGAAAGTTCAATAAGGGAAAGGAGAAAGTTCTCTGCAAAGGAGAAGAGCCCCGAAAGAGGGTTGTTGTTCTACACTTGAATACATGGGCTTTTATAAACAGTCTAGTAGGGTGAGATATTTCATTTACATAAGGTGCAAAAAACTGGTTAGGACTAGCTGTTCATTTGCATAAAATGCAAATTCCATGTTCTTTTAGCATGCATGTGAACTCTTAGCCCAAGTTACTTTATGTTGTTTAATTTCCCTTTCTGGACATGTGTAAGGGGGTGGAATTCTTCATTGCAAACATGCTAGGTTCTGTGTTACTCCTCTTAGGCATGTTTCAAGCAAGTCCCCCACCTCCCTTCCCTGTGCAAACTGCCTTATCTGTGTATGTCCAAAAAAAAAAAAAAAAAGGAAAGGAATGTGCTTACTGAATCCTACTATGTATACACGACCCTTGTTAGTTACACAGAAGGCATCTTTATGGTGGACCTGGCCTCCTTATCTATCCTTGCCTCCTGATCTTTCAGGCTGTTCCTTTGTTACAAAAACAAAATAAAACAAAACAAAACAAAAAAGGAATTCTACCAAGGACTTATCCTAGCTATCTGCCTAACTGGTTCCTTTCTTTTCCCTCAAGAGTAATGATTATAGGGTAAATTAACCAGGAAGACATAGCAACTGTAAATGTTTGTGTAGACACATTTACATGAACCAAAATTTGAGAGAATTAAAGTAAGAAATAAACAATTCCATAATCATAGTTGTAAGTATCCAAACCCATCTCTAAGGAATTAATAAAACAGATATATTTTCAAAGTTGATAAATTATCTGAAAAACACTATCAAGGCATTGATTTAACTGTTATATATATAAGACTAGATGCCATAACTGCAGCATGAAAACATAGGACATTAACCAAGATAGACCATATGCTAATCCATAAAAAGTCCCAACACGTTTCAAAGGATTGAAAGCACTTCTGGAAAGTATATATGTAAAAAAAGAAAAATCCCGAGGGAACTTAAAGATATTTCAAACTGAATGAAAATGAAAATATATTCAAATACATGGGATATCTGGATATTATCCAAACACTTAAAAAGTCAAATCGGCCGGGTGCAGTGGCTCACGCCTGTAATCCCAGCACTTTGGGAGGCCAAGGCAGGTGGATCACGAGGTCAGGAGATCGAGACCATCCTGGCTAACACAATGAAACCCCATCTCTACTAAAAATACAAAAAAAAAAAAAAAAAAAATTAGCCGGGCGTGGTGGCTGGTGCACATAGTCCCAGCTACTCGGGAGGCTGAGGCAGGAGAATGGCGTGAACCCAGGAGGCAGAGCTTGCAGTGAGCCCAGATTGCGCCACTGCACTCCAGTGTGGGTGACAGAGTGAGACTCTGTCTCAAAAAAAGAAAAAAAAAAAAAAAAAAAAAAAAGGTCTAAATCAGACAGGTGTTAATAACCACCCACATGTCAAAGAAGAAATCAAAAGTGACAATATAAAATATTTTGAACTGAGGGAAAACTAAAAAACAGCAAATTCAATATTAAAAGCAGCAAATGCCACTAAAGCAGTACTTGGTATTTTATGACACTAAATATCTATTTTAGAAAAAGAGAAAGATCTCAAAATAAATGACTTCAACTTCCACTTTAAGAAAATGATGAAAGTCATGGTTTTTAGAACAAATTAAATAATAAAGGCCAGACTGAAAATAAATGAAATATAAAATAAAAACAATAGAGACAATCAATGAAAGCAAAGCATAGTTCTTTGAGAAGATGAATAAAGTTGACAAAATCCTGACCAGGATGATCAAGAAAATAAACAAGATACAAATTAACAGCATCTGACATGAAAGCAGTTATATCACTCTAGATTCTACAGGTTTGAAAATGATACTAAGGGGATATTATGAACAATTCCAGCCAGTAAATTTGACAACTTGGATAAAATGTACAAATTTAAGACACGATGCACCATAGACATAATAGAAAAACCTGAATTTGTACTATATATGTATGATTGAATTTGTAGTTAAATATAAGCCCCCAAAATGCTGACCTACCTTGCTGAACTTTAGAATTTTACCAAATATTTAAGAAAGAATTAGGAGAAATTCTACACAAATTCTTCCAGAGAATTGAAGAGGAGGGAATACTTGTCAATTCATGTTATCAGGTCAAAACTGTTATTTTATGAAAAGCACTCAAATAAATTAGAAGGAAAGAAAACCACAGACCAATATCTTTTATAACCATAGATGCTAAAATTATATACAAAAGTTTAGCTAGTAGACTCCAACAATATGACAGATAATAAATTATTACCAAGTAGATTTTGCCCTAGGACTGCAAGTTTGGTTTAATGTTCAAAAGTCAATCAATGTAATTCATCATATTCATAAGCTAAATTTCTGTAAAAAATATCATCTTAATAGACAGAAAAAATATAATGACAAAATTCAAGATACATTCATGATAAAAACTTTCAAAGTAGAAATAAAGATACTTTCTCAACCTGATAGGGCATTTATGAACTACTTATAACTAACATCGTACTTAATAGTAAACTACTGAATGCTTTTCCCTAAAGATTAGAAACAAGAGGAATTTCTACTTTTAACACTTTCATTCAACATTGTACCAGATACTCTAGTCAGTGAAATAAGGGTAAGAAAATAAACAAAGGTCTTTAGATTGGAAAGAAAGTAGTAAAACTGTCTTAATTTTCAGATGACATGATTGTCCGTATATCTGATATAGTCTACAAAGAAATGTAAGGTTACAGAACACAAAATAAGTACAAGATTATTATAAAAATCAATTGCATTTCTATATATAGGCAACAAATAATTGAAAATTTAAATTGGAAAATATTGTTATATTGACATTTACATATGTACATGTATATATGTATATATATGTATATACATTTATATTAGATAAAAATATTAAATACTTAGAAATCTGACATAGCAAGGAAAGAAATCTTCACTATCAACTACAAAACATTGATGAGGGAAATTAAGGAAAACCTCCAAAATAAAGACATACACTTTTTCACAAGTCAAAAAATATATGGTTAAGATATAAATTAGCCACCTGATATGGTTTGGCTCTGTGACCCCACCCAAATCTCATCTTCTAGTTCTCATAATTCCCATGTGTTGTGGGAGGGACCCAGTGGTAGATGACTGAATCATGGAGGTGGGTCTTTCTCATGCTGTTCTTGTGATAGTGAATGAGTTTCATGAGATCTGATGGTGTTAAAAATGGGAGTTTCTCTGCACAGTCTCTCTCTTTTCCTGCCACCATCCACGAAAGATGTGACTTGCTCCTCCTTGCCTTCCACCATAATTGTGAGTCCAATTAAACCTCTTTCTCTCATAAATTGATTAGTCTCAGGTATGTCTTTATCAGCAGCATGAAAACAGACTAACACAGGAAATTGGTACTGGAAGAGTGGGGTGCTGCTGAAAAGATACCCGAAAATGTGGAAGTGACTTTGGAACTGGGTAACAGGTGGAGGTTGGAACAGTTTGGAGACTTCAGAAGAAGACAGGAAAATGTAGGAAAATTTGGAGCTTCCTAGAGACTTGTTGAATGGCTTTGCCCAAAATGCTGATAGTGATATGAACAATAAAGGCCAGGCTGAGGTGGCCTTAGATGGAAATGAGGAATTTGTTGGGAGCTGGAGCAAAGGTGACTGTTGTTACATTTTACAAAAAGAATGGCAGCATTTTGCCCTTGACCTAGACATTTGTGAAACTTTGAACTTGAGAGAGATGATTCAGGGTATCTGGCAGAAGAAACTTCTAAGCAGAAAAGCATTCGAGAGGTGACTTGGGTGCTGTTAAACACATTGTTTTAAAAAAGAAACCAAGCATAAAAGTTTGAAAAAATTGCAGCTTGACAATGCAATAGAAAAGAAAATCCCATTCAAGCTGGCTGCAGAAATGTGCCTAAGTAACAAGGAGCCAAAGGTTAATCCCCAAGACAATGGAGAAATTGTCTCCAGGGCATGTCAGAAGTCTTCATGGCAGCCCCTCCCATAATAGACCTGGAGGCCTAGGAAGTAAAAATGGTTTCAAAATAAGAATAAAGTTGAAGGGATAAAATTACCTGTTTTTAAGACTTAATGTGAAGCTAAAGAAATCAAGATGGTACAGTATTGGCATCAAGATAAACAAATAGGTCTATAAAACAGAATAGAGAGTGCTGGAGTAGAAGGAAGGAATCGATGATAAAAGCAGAATGGTTGAACACAAATTTCAACAATCAAAAACAGACAAATAATAAACAAAATTAATAAAGCCAAATGATGATTCTTTAGAAATAAGGGTAACACTTATAATCTCCTAGCTAGACTGATAAATAATAAGTAAAACATAATGAAACAACTAGAAACAGAAAATATGGAAATCACCAATACCTGGAACAAAGGAGGAAATTTTACTACCTATTCTACCTACATTACAAAGATTACAAGAAAAATTTTAAACAATGTTACACTAGCAAATTGACAGCTTAGAGGAAATTTACATTTCTACTAGAAAGCATAATAGAATTTTGTTTAGAATAGTATTAAATCTAGGAATCATTTTGGGGGAAATGTGTATTTTAATATTATTAAGTTTTTTGATTCAGGAGCATGCTGTATCTTTCTAATTACTTAGGTATTTCTTTTTCTCATCAATATTTTTTCATTTTTAATGTACTGATCTTTTACATATTTATATATTTTTAATCATCTATATCATTTCATATTTTTGGTTTTATAAATGGCATTTGCATTATGCTGTGTCCAGTCAATAGAAAGAAAGCACACAGTAATTTAAACAGAAGTTTAATACAAAGATCATTAAAATCTGATGAAAGGGTAATTCAGATATAAGCGTAGAGTAGGACTAAAAGAGATTCCCCGGGAAAAGATAAACTTGGTAGGAAAGCTTTTTCACCAAGATTGGGGTTCAAACTAAAAAATAAGGTATACTTGCAACCCACTAGAAAAGAGAGAAGTTTGCTAGTTTTCCTGGGCCATAGGTGGTTCAGTCACCAGGTAAGCAGGCAGCAAATCTTTGGGATGCAAGTAAGTTGCTGCCAATAGCCAAGAGTCCTAATATGCTAAGAAAGTGGGATGTCTGGATCATGTGACATTAATGTTAGGAAAGCCTTACAATCATTAGTCAATAATGGCTGTAGAATAAATAAACTGTAATAATAAATTTAGTTTTTCATAGATTCCATAAATAACTGTAGAGAATATGATATATCATAGACACTAATCTAGGTTTGGGCTATTACAGATTTGAATAAAATGCGAAAATAACTACTCTTTTTGGAGCTTAGATTCTTGTTGTGAAAATAGGCCAAACACAAATAAATAAGTAAATGCAGTCCATCAGATGGTGGTAATGCTATGTGAGATGGAACGTCAAAAGAGATGATGCTGCCATTTCAAATAGACTAGTTTAATAAAATGTCACTAAAATGTAGACATTTTAATGTAAAACTGAACATGGGAAAAAAGCAAGCCATTCATGTGTCTGAGGAAAGATACCTCCAGGCTGAATAAATAAGAAATGCATATGTCAGAGCCTAAACAGCATGTTCAAGAATTAGTAGCAAGACCAGTGTTGCTAGAGCATAGTCAGCAAGGGAATAGGTGGGAGATCAGATCAATTAATTGGCAAGACACCAAGTTATTAATGTCACAGTGTAAAAAACACTCTCTGACCCCAGAAATTTTCTCACAGAAGTTTTGGTTTATCCTACAATCAATATGCTTCTATCAATGTTTGAATGCTTTTTAATTTCATTATTAATTTCTAAATAAATATCAATCTTGATATAAACTTTATTTTTGAAACAACTTGAATTTGGGAGATTTTGAAAGTTTTGCTTGTATGATTTTTCCCATTTCACATCATGCATAAAAGCAAAGGGTGTTAATATTTAAATATAAAAATTAAGAACAATTAAATTACAAGTGTCAAATACAAGAGAAAAGCAGAATACACAATGAAAGCAATATAGGACTATACTGGGAAAAAAAACACTGATGACATGGCGGAGAGAAAGTAAAAGTAAAAGACCAATAATTTGGAAATTCTACAAAAGTGATACAGGAAATTTATGTTAAATGTATAAGGATTTCTTAGAAATGCATAGGGTAAAAATGAAGTGCTTAATGGAAAAATAGGTAAAGATGAAAATAAATTTAACAAAATGAAATATAGCTATAAAAATCAAGCTTTACCCTAATAATCAAATAACAGAAAGGTACCATTTAACACATCAGGTGACCAAAGACTGGCATGAGTCATACAATTATATTATGATCAGGGTTCAAGGATATGGTTCACTGACCCATCCTGTTTGTAAAATTTAATTTTAACTTTTTATTTGTTTTTAATTTTTTAGCAATGAGAACATATTAAATGTGTAAATAAAAAATAGTTATTACATTTATGAATATGTTAAGGATTATAAACACAAATAGGAGAGACCATAATATGCAAACAGGCACAAAATTTTTGTGCCAATAATTTTATCAATACATACCAAATCCTTAACAATTTTTTAAGTATCTTTTAGCCTGACAATCACATATATAGAAATGTTTTGCAAATTTTAACTATTTTCAATATAGCATAGTTTATAATTTTTAAAAATTGAATAATTTATCAAAAACGATTAATGAATTTAATTACAATTAATGAATTCTGTTATATCCATATAATAGATTACTATATATATATCTTATATATGCATAGTTATTGATGAAAATATTTTTCGATATAATGTTTAAATAAAAATCATGCTATATAACTAGATATAAAAGGCTATTTTATTTTAAAAAATTATATCTATGGGGAGAATTCTATAGATTGAAAGCCCTGAAACCTTTTCATTTGCCCAATCTTGATCACAACACTCAATAAAATAATATAATACTTTCTTTCATGTGATGGTTTCCTTGTATATCTATTTTTTTATCTACATAGGTATCTTTAGACATGTTTAGTATTATGTATTTTCTTAAAATCTGGTATATCTTAGGTCTCTTAATTTTCAGGTTCAAATGCCATCTTTTGCTTGCCAGGTTTCAAATTGAAAAACACAATCCATTTAAAAATTGCAAATTTCCCCCATCTGGATTTTGCTAATTTTATGCTAATGATTGTTTCTACTGTCTGCTATATTTTCTCCAAGTTGGAAGAAATCAGACTTAGGTGAGATATTTTTGGTAAGATCACACATGATTTTTATTTTTCTACCTTGTCTCTTTTTATGTGTTAGTTGTTAGTAATGCTTAATGCCTAGATCCATTAATTTATTGAGAATTGAATCCGATCATTTCTGTTACAATTATTAGCTGGGATACATTGTAAAGTTTTCATTTTTCCTCACCTATTGGATATCAGCATATGTACTATTTAGTATATTCAAGTGTTAATACTCATTTTATTTCATTATCATGTAACAGTAAAATATTAATGAAGTGAACATTTGGGGAGAAAACAGAATAAGTTCTTGGTCCTTCCCTTTATTTTACATATTTCTAGATAATTTGTTCCATCTCATCTCCTGAAAGTAACTAATTAGGTTTTAAAGTGTGATTAGGAACTCATGCATTTAAACATATTTGATAGGTTTCCATTTGTGAATATAAATTTAACCCAGTTTGGAGTTCAGATTGTCCCATCTTTTTTCTATTAAGTTGTCTATCTTTGACTAGTAGCACATCTTCAAGTTGGATCCTGTCTCCTTTTGATGTGATAGTAACAGACAAGATACCCCAGGCTTGTTTAGGTTATTTTTAGCCTCAGACCTGGAATCAGCCATTTTTTCAAGAGGCCCTCACTTTCTTTAGTGGAAAAATGTATTGAAAGACTACAGTCTGGGTGCTCGGAATGCTCGTTTTTATCCATTTTTTTTTCCCTTTATTATGTTGTTGATGGAGCTTCAAAGAAAAAGAGAATAATTAATTCATCAATAGATGGATAAAATGGCTAATGAATTCATCCTGATTTCCAGTTCAAATTCAGGACTTCCGGACTACTCAACTTTTTCTACTTTATATCTGTACTTTCTTCCTTTTGCCATTAGAATACTGGTTTGGTGATAAGATTTCAGTATTCAATAATTTCTCATTTGCCTTATTCTAAGCCATATCCACAATAGTTTTGGAGTAACAATGCAAATATTTCCAAAACTAAAATAATGATTAGGTATACTTAATTGTTTTGCATGTGTTCTTTTTTATTCTCAGCTATATCTAATTTCACTATACCTACTTTGTCCTAGCATATAGCCTTTATACTCTATATTCTCTTCTCATTTAGTCTTATTTCTATATAGTTAATGATATACCCAAGGCTTATTTTCATATGCTGATTTTTATATAAAATTAGATTTCTTGACTTTGAAAAGCCAGTTTGTACCAGAATAGCTTTCCTTACTTTACAGAGGTCTCATATTTTTTCCAGTTAGTATTTAAAAATATAAGATTATTCTGGTTCAAATTCCCTGCCTCACTTTTTTTTTTTTTTCAGGATTTGGATTTCAACACTTTAATTTCTTTTGAATATAAGTCACGTTTTGCAAGCTAGGAAACATAATCAACCTAAGGCAATCTAGTCTTGAAAGGATCCAAGCTGAGTCTTGCAGTCGTTAGCAGAATGACATCATAATAGAAGATGCTAGGAATAGGATTATAGACTCTAAATAATAACAACTTATCTCTATTTTTCATTAGGAAATGGCCAAAAGTCTAGTCCTTAAAGGCATGATATAGAGAACATCTTGATCTGCATCAACGACAATAACCCAAACTGTATGTTGTCCAACCTTTTAGTGAGCCAGACAGATCAAAACTGGCCAAGGATTTGTAAATAGTGAATGTTTACATTTTGAAACCTTGCTCTGTGATTTTAAAAAGTCCTGATTGAACTAATTTACATTCCTACCAACAGTGTGAAAGTGTTCCTATTTCCCTGCAACCTTGCCAACATCTGTTGTTTCTTGAGTTTTTAATAAATGCCATTCTGACTGGCGGGAGAAGATGGTGTGGGGATTCCTCAAAACTCTGGAACTAGAAATACCATTTGACCCAGCAATCCCATTACTGGGTGTATACCCCCCCCAAATATAAATCATTCTATTACAAAGATACATGCACACATATGTTCATTACAGCACTGTTCTCAACAGCAAAGACATGGAATCAACCCAAATGCCCATCCATGATAGACTTAATAAAGAAAACATGGCACATATACACCATGGAATACTATGCAGCCATTAAAAGGAATGAGATTATGTTTTTTGCAGGTACATGAGTGGAGCTGGAAGCCATTATCCTCAGCAAACTAACACAGGAACAGAAAGCCAAGCACTGCATTTTCCCACTTGTAAGTGGGAGCTGAACAATGAAGACATATGGACACAGTGAGGGGAACAACACACACTGTTGGGTTTTATGAGGGGAGGGAGAGCATTAGGAAAAATAGTTAATGCATGCTGGGCTTAATATCTAGGTTATGGTTTGGTAAGTGCAGCAAATCACTATGACAGAAGTTTACCTAGGTGACAAGCCTGCACATCCTGAACATGTACCCCAGAATTTTAAAAAATATTAAAAAAAAAAAATAAAGTCCCAGTTGTTGTCAATAAGAAAGTGACTAAAAAATATTACAGATGGACTCACACTAATATTTGATTTTACCAAGATTTTTCACTACAGCATGAAGGTAAAGTTAAGTGTAGGGGATTAGTTACTTAGATATTTTAAAAATAAATTACTTAGTAATAAGAAATTAGAAACACTACATTCTTCCACTTGCTGCAAGAACAAATTCACAGTGAAGACTATTTAAAAGAAATGCTCAACTCTAAAGATGGTGGGGGTGGCAACACTTTCCACTAAAGAATAAACTCCCATTTTCTCAGGCAATTAATATTGCTATTCTTCCATGATACATATTCATGTGGACAAATTTGTCAGGAGCTTTTGCCAGAACCAGGAGATGAAAAGCAGAGCTTGTCCTAATTAGCTAATTATAATCTCAGTTAACATCTTTGGAATGGACCCATTAAATCTGGCAATTATTTTGTTAAAACATCTGCAAACTGCACAATTCGTCAGCCCTTAGCCACAGTTTCTGCTCAATATCTTAAAGCTGGGTGTAGTCCCACTGTGACTTCTCTTCAAGTCTGAGATGGGTGCTTGTCATCAAAATCTGAAATGGCAGCATAAAAGTAATCCCAGCAGCCTTTGGATGCATGGTAGGTAATGCGCAGGTGGTAAAATCCCGGCAGAAACACTGGAATGCCAATGACAGGATGGGATGGCATCATAACATGATGATACAACTAGAGACAGAGCTTGTTCACCAGTGGCAGCAGAGATGCCTGAGATCATATGGCATAGCCCACCTAACTGCCACTCCTCCTGCCCCCCGCAGGCCCCTCCATCACTTTTATGTAGACTTTTTTTTTCTTCATTTTTATTGCCCTTGTTAAGTTTTAATTCAATTCTCAGTAGTTTATTTTGTTTCCCCCTGCTCAGTGTGGAGCTCTTCTCTCAGTTTCAGTAATTCATGGAGACTAAATTTCTCTGACCCCTTCACACTTTCCTAATAGACAATTGTATTGCCTGTCTATGAAGTAGGCAAAACTCCTCCCAGTTTTTGCTGCTGTTTTCAAATTGGCCCCTGGTGAATCTTATGTTCTCAGATCTTAAGATGTCTGGTTGTTTCTCTAGGCTTCCATGTGTACAAAGACTGAGATAACTCAGGGCTTCTAGCTGCCATGTTTTCTCCCCACCCACTTGCATTTTGGGTTTGTTGGGATAACTTGCAGCCTAATTATATTGTAAATTTCGTTCATGGGTTTCATTTTACTATTTCATTGCTCTATTTTTAATTTTTATTTTTTATTTGATACAATTGTATTAATACAATACCCTCAGTCCCACAAGGTATACAATACAGAAATAACTGTTCTGAGAATAACAATTTTTAGATGGGTGAATCGACAAGAGCAGAATCAGTTTTTCCAAAACAATCTAATGTGTTGAACTAAAGCTGCTATTTCAGCAGTTACATCAGTAGTGTATAGAAGACCTGCTCTAAGCTGGCGGAGAGTAAGAAAGCTGGGACTTCGTCATTCAAGGTCAGTCTAGAAGGGAAAATAATTAGCAAGTCAAAAGGGAAAGGAGGGAGGGCAAATGTGGAATCAAGAAGGAGTCTTGTGAAATGAGAAATGCTTGAGGTGATGGATACCTTATTTACCCTGTTGTGATTATTACGCATTTTATGCATGCATCAAAATAACTCATGTACTCCATAAATATATACACTTACTTTGTACCCATATAAATTAAAAAAATATATTTTTTAAAAAGGAGCTTTGTCTTGGTAAGGGCCCATTTATAAACTGATTTCATATGTGCGACTTCAGGTAGAGTTTCCTAGCACGCTAGATACTTTATTTTTCTCTATTGGGTGTATCTATCTCTGAATTTCTTTCTGACTCTAGTGAAGAAAGCACTGATGATCAAGGCAAATTAAAGGCTGTGAACTAATTGCTCCAATTTGCCAAATACATAGGGTCTTGTCAAGCTATATCTCACCAAGAGATAAGTCTCGTTTGGAGATGTTTTGTGTGTGTGAGGTGGGGGGGGGGGGGGGGCGGGGTGGGGGGGGCGGGGTGGGGGGAGTGGGCATGTGCATGCATGTGTATGTGTTTGTGTTTGTGAGAGAGAGACAAAGAGGAGACAGAAAGTTACAGTGAGAGAGTGACAGAGGCTCCTTTTCCTCTCAAATAAGTCCAGACAATGCATAGGCAAATAGACCCACCCTTACTCTGCCATGGGGTAATCAATCATCTTGAGGGAATATGTAGGAAAGGGAACTAGGCAGTTGGTCTGAGTATTAGAGTGAGATGCTTGCTGTTGAAGGTGAATGCTCTATTTAGTAATTTGGCCTTGGATTTGGCAAGGAATAAATCCATACAGGGCCTTTGACTGTCTTTGTTAGATCTCAAGACTTTAAAAAATGTGCTATAGTAACCCTCTTTCTGCCAGAGATTATAATTATACTTTTACACCCATGCCCCATGGCAGGAAGGGAATATTTCCTTGAGATTCCCTCTGCATTGTTTCTTCTTTTGATACGGGAGAGGCACTGTTTCTGGCAACACATAAGCTGTACCATAACAACCGTTGCCATTTTTGTTTTCTGGGTAGATTTAGTTAGGTTGACAATGTTTCAAATTCTACCTATAGTCCTTTCCCATGTACATTTATTTCTGGCCATCTAAATATGGGGAAAATGTTGACACCCAGGAGGGTCTAGTGTGATGTTACATGCACAAATTTATAAAATCCAGAATCTTTTCTCATGTATTTTATAGCTACAGTCCAGAGGTTCCAATGGAACTTAGGGAGTATTATTTGATTGGTGGAAGAGGGTGTGTCAGGCTAAAACTGAGAATATGGAGACAGAGTACTTCACATTTTATGTTTAGTTTCTCATGGGAATAGTACATTATGATTACTGCAAACAGCAATTGTGACACCACTTGACTATGCTTATGGGAGAACACCTGCCAGGTTAACAGATCAGGATTTTTTTCAAGGGCAAAGATTGTGATAATCAAGATGATTGGCCTGTGATAAAATTATTCAGTGATGTCAGGGGCCAGATGGTGTAGCAGAAGAGGATGGAGACTGAGAGTCAGAACTCTGGGTTCTATTTCAGATTCTGACACGGATCTATTAGATAATGCAGATTTAATTACTTCTCTGAGCTTCAAACTTTTTTTTTTTAAATTTATTTATTATTATTATACTTTTAAGTCGTAGTGTACATGTGCATAACGTGCAGGTTTGTTACATATGTATACTTGTGCCATGTTGGTGTGCTGCACCCATCAACTCATCATTTACATCAGGTATAACTCCCAATGCAATCCCTCCCCCCTCCCCCCTCCCCATGATAGGCCCCGGTGTGTGATGTTCCCCTTCCTGAGTCCAAGTGATCTCATTGTTCAGTTCCCCCCTATGAGTGAGAACATGCGGTGTTTGGTTTTCTGTTCTTGTAATAGTTTGCTAAGAATGATGGTTTCCAGCTGCATCCGTGTCCCTACAAAGGACGCAAACTCATCCTTTTTGATGGCTGCATAGTATTCCATGGTGTATATGTGCCACATTTTCTTAATCCAATCTGTCACTGATGGACATTTGGGTTGATTCCAAGTCTTTGCTATTGTGAATAGTGCTGCAATAAACATACGTGTGCATGTGTCTTTATAGCAGCATAATTTATAATCCTTTGGGTATATACCCAGTAATGGGATGGCTGGGTCATATGGTACATCTAGTTCTAGATCCTTGAGGAATCGCCATACTGTTTTCCATAATGGTTGAACTAGTTTACAATCCCACCAACAGTGTAAAAGTGTTCCTATTTCTCCACATCCTCTCCAGCACCTGTTGTTTCCTGACTTTTTAATGATCGCCATTCTAACTGGTGTGAGATGGTATCTCATTGTGGTTTTGATTTGCATTTCTCTGATGGCCAGTGATGATGAGCATTTTTTCATGTGTCTGTTGGCTGTATGAATGTCTTCTTTTGAGAAATGTCTGTTCATATCCTTTGCCCACTTTTTGATGGGGTGGTTTGTTTTTTTCTTGTAAATTTGTTTGAGTTCTTTGTAGGTTCTGGATATGAGCCCTTTGTCAGATGAGTAGATTGCAAAAATTTTCTCCCATTCTGTAGGTTGCCTGTTCACTCTGATGGTAGTTTCTTTTGCTGTGCAGAAGCTCTTTAGTTTAATGAGATCCCATTTGTCAATTTTGGCTTTTGCTGCCGTTGCTTTTGGTGTTTTAGACATGAAGTCTTTGCCCATGCCTATGTCCTGAATGGTACTACCTAGGTTTTCCTCTAGGATTTTTATGGTATAGGTCTAACATTTAAGTCTCTAATCCATCTTGAATTAATTTTCGTATAAGGAGTAAGGAAAGGATCCAGTTTCAGCTTTCTACTTATGGCTAGCCAATTTTCCCAGCACCATTTATTAAATAGGGAATCCTTTCCCCATTTCTTGTTTCTCTCAGGTTTGTCAAAGATCAGATGGCTGTAGATGTGTGGTATTATTTCTGAGGACTCTGTTCTGTTCCATTGGTCTATATCTCTGTTTTGGTACCAGTACCATGCTGTTTTGGTTACTGTAGCCTTGTAGTATAGTTTGAAGTCAGGTAGCGTGATGCCTCCAGCTTTGTTCTTTTGACTTAGGATTGTCTTGGAAATGCGGGCTCTTTTTTGGTTCCATATGAACTTTAAAGCAGTTTTTTCCAGTTCTATGAAGAAACTCATTGGTAGCTTGATGGGGATGGCATTGAATCTATAAATTACCTTGGGCAGTATGGCCATTTTCACGATATTGATTCTTCCTATCCATGAGCATGGTATGTTCTTCCATTTGTTTGTGTCCTCTTTGATTTCACTGAGCAGTGGTTTGTAGTTCTCCTTGAAGAGGTCCTTTACATCCCTTGTCAGTTGGATTCCTAGGTATTTGATTCTCTTTGAAGCAATTGTGAATGGAAGTTCATTCCTGATTTGGCTCTCTGTTTGTCTGTTACTGGTGTATAAGAATGCTTGTGATTTTTGCACATTAATTTTGTATCCTGAGACTTTGCTGAGGTTGCTTATCAGCTTAAGGAGATTTTGGGCTGAGACAATGGGGTTTTCTAAATATACAATCATGTCATCTGCAAACAGGGACAGTTTGACTTCTTCTTTTCCTAACTGAATACCCTTGATTTCTTTCTCTTGCCTAATTGCCCTAGCCAGAACTTCCAACACTATGTTGAATAGGAGTGGTGAGAGAGGGCATCCCTGTCTTGTGCCAGTTTTCAAAGGGAATTTTTCCAGTTTTTGCCCATTCAGTATGATATTGGCTGTGGGTTTGTCATAAATAGCTGTTATTATTTTGAGGTACGTTCCATCAATACCGAACTTATTGAGCGTTTTTAGCATGAAGGGCTGTTGAATTTTGTCAAAAGCCTTTTCTGCATCTATTGAGATAATCATGTGTTTCTTGTCTTTGGTTCTGTTTATATGCTGGATTATGTTTATTGATTTGTGAATGTTGAACCAGCCTTGCATCCCAGGGATGAAGCCCACTTGATCATGGTGGATAAGCTTTTTGATGTGTTGCTGAATCCGGTTTGCCAGTATTTTATTGAGGATTTTTGCATCGATGTTCATCAGGGATATTGGTCTAAAATTCTCTTTTTTTGTTGTGTCTCTGCCAGGCTTTGGTATCAGGATGATGTTGGCCTCATAAAATGAGTTAGGGAGGATTCCCTCTTTTTCTATTGATTGGAATAGTTTCAGAAGGAATGGTACCAACTCCTCCTTGTACCACTGGTAGAATTCAGCTGTGAATCCATCTGGTCCTGGACTTTTTTTGGTTGGTAGGCTATTAATTATTGCCTCAATTTCAGAGCCTGCTATTGGTCTATTCAGGGATTCAACTTCTTCCTGGTTTAGTCTTGGAAGAGTGTAAGTGTCCAGGAAATTATCCATTTCTTCTAGATTTTCCAGTTTATTTGCGTAGAGGTGTTTATAGTATTCTCTGATGGTAGTTTGTATTTCTGTGGGGTCGGTGGTGATATCCCCTTTATCATTTTTAATTGCGTCGATTTGATTCTTCT
The DNA here is from genome assembly GCF_043159975.1 of Macaca nemestrina. Lineage (NCBI taxonomy): Eukaryota > Metazoa > Chordata > Mammalia > Primates > Cercopithecidae > Macaca > Macaca nemestrina. The sequence continues at coordinate 59,199,453 of NC_092134.1, forward strand.
CTCTTTTCTTCTTTATTAGTCTTGCTAGTGGTCTGTCAATTTTGTTGATCTTTTCAAAAAACCAACTCCTGGATTCATTGATTTTTTGGAGAGTTTTTTGTGTCTCTATCTCCTTCAGTTCTGCTCTGATCTTAGTTATTTCTAGCCTTCTGCTAGCTTTCGAATGTGTTTGCTCTTGCTTCTCTAGTTCTTTTAATTGTGATGTTAGAGTGTCAATTTTAGATCTTTCCTGCTTTCTCTTGTGGGCATTTAGTGCTATAAATTTCCCTCTACACACTGCTTTAAATGTGTCTCAGAGATTCTGGTATGTTGTATCTTTGTTCTCATTGGTTTCAAAGAACATCTTTATTTCTGCCTTCATTTCGTTATGTACCCAGTAGTCATTCAGGAGCAGGTTGTTCAGTTTCCATGTATTTGAGCGGTTTTGATTGAGTTTCTTAGTCCTGAGTTCTAGTTTGATTGCACTGTGGTCTGAGAGACAGTTTGTTATAATTTCTGTTCTTGTACATTTGCTGAGGAGTGCTTTACTTCCAATTACGTGGTCGATTTTGGAGTAAGTACGATGTGGTGCTGAGAAGAAGGTATATTCTGTTGATTTGGGGTGGAGAGTTCTATAGATGTCTATTAGGTCTGCTTGCTGCAGAGATGAGTTCAATTCCTGGATATCCTTGTTAACTTTCTGTCTCGTTGATCTGTCTAATGTTGACAGTGGAGTGTTGAAGTCTCCCATTATTCTTGTATGGGAGTCTAAGTCTCTTTGTAAGTCTCTAAGGACTTGCTTGATGAATCTGGGTGCTCCTGTATTGGGTGCATATATATTTAGGATAGTTAGCTCTTCCTGTTGAATTGATCCCTTTACCATTATGTAATGGCCTTCTTTGTCTCTTCTGATCTTTGATGGTTTAAAGTCTGTTTTATCAGAGACTAGTATTGCAACCCCCGCTTTTTTTTGTTCTCCATTTGCTTGGTAAATCTTCCTCCATCCCTTTATTTTGAGCCTATGTATGTTTCTGCGTGTGAGATGGGTCTCCTGAATACAGCAGACTGATGGGTCTTGACTCTTTATCCAGTTTGCCAGTCTGTGTCTTTTAATTGGAGCATTTAGTCCATTTACATTTAAGGTTAAGATTGTTATGTGTGAACTTGATCCTGCCATTATGATATTAACTGGTTATTTTGCTCATTAGTTGATGCAGTTTCTTCCTAGCCTCGATGGTCTTTACATTTTGGCATGTTTTTGCAATGGCTGGTACCGGTTGTTCCTTTCCATGTTGAGTGCTTCCTTCAGGGTCTCTTGTAAGGCAGGCCTAGTGGTGACAAAATCTCTAAGCATTTGCTTATCTGTAAAGGATTTTATTTCTCCTTCACTTATGAAACTTAGTTTGGCTGGATATGAAATTCTGGGTTGAAAATTCTTTTCTTTAAGAATGTTGAATATTGGCCCCCACTCTCTTCTGGCTTGGAGAGTTTCTGCCGAGAGATCTGCTGTTAGTCTGATGGGCTTCCCTTTGTGGGTAACCCGACCTTTCTCTCTGGCTGCCCTTAAGATTTTTTCCTTCATTTCAACTTTGGTGAATCTGGCAATTATGTGTCTTGGAGTTGCTCTTCTCGAGGAGTATCTTTGTGGCGTTCTCTGTATTTCCTGGATTTGAATGTTGGCCTGCCCTACTAGGTTGGGGAAGTTCTCCTGGATGATATCCTGAAGAGTGTTTTCCAACTTGGTTCCATTTTCCCCCTCACTTTCAGGCACCCCAATCAGACGTAGATTTGGTCTTTTTACATAATCCCATACTTCTTGCAGGCTTTGTTCATTTCTTTTTCTTCTTTTTTCTTTTGGTTTCTCTTCTCGCTTCATTTCATTCATTTGATCCTCAATTGCAGATACTCTTTCTTCCAGTTGATCGAGTCGGTTACTGAAGCTTGTGCATTTGTCACGTATTTCTCGTGTCATGGTTTTCATCTCTTTCATTTCGTTTATGACCTTCTCTGCATTAATTACTCTAGCCATCAATTCTTCCACTTTTTTTTCAAGATTTTTAGTTTCTTTGCGCTGGGTACGTAATTCCTCCTTTAGCTCTGAGAAATTTGATGGACTGAAGCCTTCTTCTCTCATCTCGTCAAAGTCATTCTCCGTCCAGCTTTGATCCGTTGCTGGCGATGAGCTGCACTCCTTTGCCGGGGGAGATGCGCTCTTATTTTTTGAATTTCCAGCTTTTCTGCCCTGCTTTTTCCCCATCTTTGTGGTTTTATCTGCCTCTGGTCTTTGATGATGGTGATGTACTGATGGGGTTTTGGTGTAGGTGTCCTTCCTGTTTGATAGTTTTCCTTCTAACAATCAGGACCCTCAGCTGTAGGTCTGTTGGAGATTGCTTGAGGTCCACTCCAGACCCTGTTTGCCTGGGTATCAGCAGCAGAGGTTGCAGAAGATAGAATATTTCTGAACAGCGAGTGTACCTGTCTGATTCTTGCTTTGGAAGCTTCCTCTCAGGGGTGTACTCCACCCTGTGAGGTGTGGGGTGTCAGACTGCCCCTAGTGGGGGATGTCTCCCAGTTAGGCTACTCAGGGGTCAGGGACCCACTTGAGCAGGGAGTCTGTCCCTTCTCAGATCTCAACCTCCGTGTTGGGAGATCCACTGCTCTCTTCAAAGCTGTCAGACAGAGCCGTTTGCGTCTGCAGAGGTTTCGGCTGTGTTTGTTATTGCCCTGTCCCCAGAGGTGGAGTCTACAGAGACAGGCAGGTTTCCTTGAGCTGCTATGAGCTCCACCCAGTTCGAGCTTCCCAGCAGCTTTGTTTACCTACTTAAGCCTCAGCAATGGGGGGCGCCCCTCCCCCAGCCTCGCTGCTGCCTTGCCGGTAGATCACAGACTGCTGTGCTAGCAATGAGGGAGGCTCCGTGGGCGTGGGACCCTCCCGGCCAGGTGTGGGATATGATCTCCTGGTGTGCCTGTTTGTTTAAAGCGCAGTATTGGGGTGGGAGTTACCCGATTTTCCAGGTGTTGTGTGTCTCAGTTCCCCTGGCTAGGAAAAGGGATTCCCTTCCCCCTTGCGCTTCCCAGGTGAGGCAATGCCTCTCTGTGCTTCAGCTCTAGCTGGTCAGGCTGCAGCAGCTGAGCAGCACCGATTGTCCGGCACTCCCCAGTGAGATGAACCCAGTACCTCAGTTGAAAATGCAGAAATCACCTGTCTTCTGTGTCGCTCGCGCTGGGAGTTGGATACTGGAGCTGTTCCTATTCGGCCATCTTGCTCCGTCCCTGCTCTATTTTTATAATGATATTTGAGATTAAATATAATGTTACTGCCATCATTTTCCCAGAATCCCCTGTTTTTATATTGAAGCCAGTGTTTTTTATGACGGAAGTTTGTTTCACTAAATAAAAACAACCTTCTTCTCCAGTGTTCCTATTTCAAGCTATTTGAAGTACTACAACAGCATCTTGTATATAAAGTAGAACACATTTTGGCAGAATCTATGCCAACCTATAAAATGAAAGGAAAAGCAAAAACCAGAGCCAGATATTTTAATACCAAGTACAGCAGATATTTTAATACCAAGCAAGTATCTATTGGCTCTTACCACAAAAATCTGTACTGTAGATAAACTGCAATAAACCAAACTGACAGTTACTCAGTACCAGTCAGTTTAACTTCACCTAAACGGCTAAAGCTTGTGATTTCTCTTAAGCAAGAAAAGTAGTTAAAACAGTCAAGTCATTTTTGTTTAATGCAGTTTTCTATAAATTATTTTAAAAATGGCTGAATGTTAGCTGAGAAATCAGTCTGAAATTGTGCCTGTCTTCTACCTCCTTTGAAGTCATTGCTGGTATCAGAGCTTTGCCTTTAGAAATATAAACATGTGGTATACTTTGCATGAATTTATTTAATGTTTATAAAAACATATTATATGGTATGGTTATATTTATTTAGTACTGGCTATTGCATAAGACTAAATCATATACAGATTTGTAGAAACTACAATTTTATGGCAAAAGTTAGATGGAACAGATGTACTAGAAGTCAGCTTATTCGTAAATAACTGGAAAAGAGTGTTTTCTTAATCCTTTAGTTTGAAAATTTCAACTTTTAAGCCAATTTTTAAAAACTTGTGGAGTAAAAAAATTGTTTCTTTGGGGGAATTTGTTAAGCTTTCTAGGAAATTCTGTTTAGAATAACTAAGAGTTTTATCATTTGTATCCATGCCTAAAAAAGCATTATTGTCTATTGGTTATAATTATTTGAACATGATAGAATTAATATAATGTACTGCACATGACAAACACAGGCTTTGGGGCTGGAAGACCTAAGACTTAGTTCTACCTTTGCAATGTTCGTGGCCTTGAGTAATTATTTATTCAGTTGATGCCTCAGCTTCTTCCTTTGAAAACGTAGAAATAATGACAATGGTAAATTAAGAGGATTTCTATGAGAATGGAGTAAGATAATGAATGCAAATCAATATTTACTCTGCCTAGTGTATAGTCAGAAATGTTTCTCTTCTTCTTTTGCTTAACTTTAGGTTTGATTTAAATGCAGCTCTCATTTATACACAGAAAGAAGGATGAAGAAAAATAGATGGAAATAAACACAAAATAAGAGGATAATACAACTATTATGTACCTGTAATAATTAAAATACAAATTTAAAAAACCTCACTTTTTGATATAAGAAACTTTTTGAGAATTATGAAGTAGCTCTGTTAAAGAAATATATTATTATTATTTTATAATTATATATATTATTTCATTAACACATGTTAAAATCATGTGTTTTTTTACTTTTTTTTTTTTTTTTTTTGAGGCGGGGTCTCGCTCTGTCGCCCAGGCTGGAGTGCAGTGGCCGGATCTCAGCTCACTGCAAGCTCCGCCTCCCGGGTTCCTGCCATTCTCCTGCCTCAGCCTCCTGAGTAGCTGGGACTACAGGCGCCGCCCCCTCGCCCGGCTAGTTTTTTGTATTTTTAGTAGAGACGGGGTTTCACCGTGTTAGCCAGGATGGTCTCGATCTACTGACCTCGTGATCCGCCCGCCTCGGCCTCCCAAAGTGCTGGGATTACAGGCGTGAGCCACCGCGCCCGGCTCATGTGTTTTTTTAAAAAGAGGGTGAGGTTGATCTCAAAAGTATCAGGTGTTACAATATATAAATTAAGTTACAGTTTTTAAATTGGAATTTTATTTCATTTATTATTATTATTTTAAAATTTTGTTTTAGATGCAGGAGGTACATGTGTAGGTTTGTTTAGAGGCATGCTGTGTAGTGCTGAAGTTAGACTTGTAATGATCCCATCATTCAAGCAGTGAACTTAGTACCTGATAGGCAATTTTTCAACTCTTGCCTCTGTTCCTCCCTCTCCAGTTTTAGAATCTCCAGTGTCTATTGTTCCCATCTTTGTGTCCGTGTGTACCCAACATTTAGCTCCCACTTAAAAATTAGAACATATGATATTTGGTTTCCTGTTTCCGAGTTAGTTTGCTGAGGATAATGGCCTCCAGCTGCATCCATATTGTTGCAAAGGACATAATTTCATTCTTTTTTGTAACTGTATAGTATTCCATGGTGTATATGTACCACCATTGATGGGCATCTGGGTTGATTCCTTTCCATGTCCTTGCTGTTGTGAATAGTGCTGTGATAAACGTATGAGTGCAGGAAATTTTCAGTAGAACAATTTATTTTCCTTTGGGTATAAACTCAGGATGGATTGGAATCTTAAAAATACAATCAAATTCATCTGTATGTGTTTGTAAAGAAAAAAACAGGCTTAAATTAAATATTTTACAAAAAATGAAAAAATAAGAAACAAAGTCAACAATGCAATTACATTTTAAGAACATCAGTATGGCAAGAATAATGTTGGAAATAATTTATTTCGGAGATATGATGAAAGAAAAAACTTTGATTTAAGGAAGATATGAAATTAAGGCATTACATACGCCTTACTATATAGACAAAATACATGATGCAAAAGCTGGAGAAAATATGAAGAAAATTAATTAAACTAAAGTCATAGTAGGGAATTCTCATATGTTCTAAAGGAATTGAATGTATGAAATTAATATAGATACAGAAATTTTGGAAAAAGAGCACTTTTTTTTTTTTTTTTGAGATAGAGTTTTGCTCTTGTTGCCCAGGCTGGAGTGCGATGGTGCGATCTTGGTTCACTGCAACCTCTGCCTCCTGGTTTCAAGTGATTCTCCTGCCTCAGCCTCCCAAGTAGCTGGGATTTTGGACATGTGCCACCATGGCTGGCTAACTTTTGTATTTTTAGTAGAGATTGGATTTCACCATGTTGATCAGTTGGTCTCAAACTCCTGACCTCAAGTGATCAGCCCGCCTCAGCTTCCCAAAGTGCTAGGGTTACAGGCTTGAGCCAACACACCCAAAAAAAGAGCAAGTAATATGGTAAGGCAGATATCCTAAATGGATTTCAGAAAAAGACAAAAAGAGGAGACAGAAGAGAAAGAGAGGGGCACACTATACCCTACCACTGTAGAAAGCATATTCTTTCCAAGTAGCTATAGATTATGTATGAAAAGTTACCCTTTAAACTAAGTAATAAAGCTAGTGTTTATAAATTTATGTTCATATTATATATGGTATATTTATGTGTGTGTGATATATCACACCCACACACAGGTGTGTGTGTATATGTATATATACGTACACATATATACATATGTATATGTATATGTATAAAATAATACGTATACGTGTGTGTGTGTGTATATGTATATGTATATGTTTCATTCATTCATTGTTTGGGTTCAAGGGTATTTAATTATAAATTAATTATAAAAAGAAGAAACACAGCCAGGTCTGTTGGCTCATGCCTGTATTCCCAGCACTTTGGGATGCTGAGTCAGGCAGACCACTTCACACCAGGAGTTTAAGACCAACCTGGCCAACATTAAAAATACAAAAATTAGCTGGGCATGGTGGTGCACGCCTGTAGTCCCAGTCCGTTGGGAGGCTGGTGCAAGAATCGCTTGAACCTGGGGGGCAGAGGTTGCAGTGTGAGCTGAGATCACACCACTGCACTCCACCTGGGGTGACAGAATGAGACTCTCTCAAAAAAAAAAAAAAAAACTAAAACCCTATAGTTTCACATACTTCATGATTCAAGAGAAAAAAATAAATTAGGAACTCAACTGAAGTGAAATACCACATAACAAATCATTTAAGATGCAGCTAATTGACAAGTAGAAGTTACTTTATTATGTTAGATATATACAAACATGTTTTGTAATGAAAAAAAGTAAAAATGTGAAGAAGCAAACTCAAGAAACTATATATTATATATAATGTTTATATATGTAGTAATATAACATTAAACGAGTCTGAGAAGACCAATGAAGCATTTTGTTTATTTTATTAATCGACATAAAAACTGTCACATAAAAGTAAAAAAGCAAAAGTATAAATATTTATGTTGTACAATATGTTTTTATATATGTATACATTGTACAATGGCTAAATCAAGCTAATTAACATATTAAACACCTCACAGACTTACCACTTTTTTTTGTGGTGAGAACATTTAAAACCTACTCTCTTGGCAATTTTCAAGTATATAATATACTGATATTAACTGTAGTCACCCTGAGGTAGAGTAGATCTGTTGAACTTATTCCTCCTATACAATGGAATTTTTTGGATAGTTTGTTGTTAGTGTGTAAAAAACTACTGATTTTTGTATGTTAATTTTGTATCCTGCGACTTTACTAAATTTATTTATTAGTTCTGACAGTTTTTTAGCGGAATTTATTTACTTGAGTCTTTGTTTTTTTCTTAGTGAAGCTCAAGGTTTGTTAATTTTTTTCCTTATAAAACAGTTCTTAGTTTCATTGATCTTTTCTACCGTCTTTTAATTTTCTATTTAATTTATTTCTGCTATGATCTTTATTGTTTCCTTTCTTCTACTAACTTTGGGTTTGTTCTTCTCTTTCGAGTTTGTTGAAGTGTAACAGTATCGGTTGTTTATTATTAATCTTTCTTCTTTTTTGATGTCAGCATTTATAGTCACAGACTTTCCTCTGAGAAATGCTTTCCTGAATTTTATGAATTTTCCTATATTCCATTTTTGTTTCTCTCAAGATAATTTTAAATTTCTCATATAATTTCTTCCTTGATCCATTGAACTGTGGCTGAGGGAATCCCCCTTGCCACTGACTCTGGCTTGCAGGACCATTTGTGATGGTAGTGGCACCAGTGCCTGATGAATGGTGTCTGTAGAACAGTCATAAAGCTAAGACCTAAAACATGAGCAGACATGGAGGGACTGTGGCTTTGCAATCTCGGGCAGTAATAGCACTGATGCCTCAGGCTAAGGAACTCCCACTACCAAGTTGGTAACAGTATTCAAGGCTGTAATGCTTGTGAAGTAGCTGGGGATCTGAGAATGGAAGCATAGGCTTGCACAGAGTTAAGAGCAGCTCTAGGTTGAGGGTGGAGCCTAGCTCTCTAAGACAGCTAAGCCAGTTCCTGGAGCAGAGGCATGGCCAGTGAGATCTTGGCCCAGAGTGTGAACTAGCTCATTATGGTGATGGCTCCAGTGGAAAGGCACAGTGAAGCCACAGAACCCAGGTCTGGTGTGTGGGCACTTGAAGAGTGGCCGTGGCTTGGGGGTCAGGGTGCATGTGGTGTTGGGAGAGGTGGAAGCTCTTTTCCCATAGTGGCTCAACAGTTGCCACGTCTTGGGTGGCAGGAGTGTGCTGCCATGTGTCCCTCTAGTTAAGGGGATGGCAAAAGATGCTTGTGTCTTCTGCAGAGTGGGCCATGGGGAACTACATGGGTTTGCACCACGGGGGTGATAATCATTGCCTCCATCTTGATTCTTTGTGCCTAGCAGTCTCCTTCTGGGTATGCTGATCTCACCAGAGAGCCTTTCTGTGTGACTATTCTCCATTTTTGTTTTTGCTTGTTTGTTTGTTTGCACCATTATGTTGCTGCAGGGTCTTTAATAGGCTGTTGAGTCCTCTTGAGGTTTTTGTTTGTGGATATTTTGGTTTGTGGATAGCTGTCTATGTTTAATTTTTTGTTGGGGAGGTGAAGACTGGTATCTCCTACTCTACCATCTTGGTGACATTGCTACCTTTGTATTTTTTTTTAATTAAAAAATATACTGAATTTTGGCAATAATATAAAAATAAATAGTTTAATAAAATTTTGTAAATAATAAAAAGTGACCACAAATTCATAAATATTAAGCTGTAACATACAGTTATGAAAGAGACAATCTCATATTTCTTTTAAATAATTGAGAAAGGGAAAAAGGCATCTCTTTTTTTGTCACTCTTCCTTCTTTATCTTATTAGCTGGATGCTCCTCATCTAGAATTTTACGTTTTCACATTTCTTAGAGCTCAAGACTCACACTTATTTTTCTCTAATCACATTTAAAATGCAATTTTGAAAATTGCATTTACAAGTTGGTGACTTCACATTTTCCTCTATTATTCAGGATCGTATATCACTCTTCCTAGTAACATCTTCACCTGGAAATAAAAAACATTCTAAAATACACTGTACAAAGCTTAATACTTCTTTCCCTGTCCAACACCTCCCCCTGCACAGCTCTTTACATGGCTCACTCCCTTTCTTCAGTTCTTTGTTCAGAGTTGCTAATGAATACATGCTAAGAATGTTGTTCATTTATCAATAGTGGTATGGTAGCCTAAATGTATTTTTCAATATTCTATAGAGGTTTTCATCAACTTTGTATCAGAAAAGTTGAGGCTAAATAAGTATTTTTGATGGAATAAATTATTTAAGTATTGAAATATTATATTATAATCTGTATGTCATTTTATTTTTCATTTCTTCCATTGGTGAAATAATTGGAAAATGCCTAAATGCCTATAAAGTGTGAAACTGTTAAATTATAATGTCTCTTTGCACATATAAATAATGTAAACAGAAATATGAAAATGACATGACAAAAAAGCCAACAAAACAATTCAAAAATATGTTTTATACAAACATTTATTCCTGTATATTGTGCTATGTATATCTCTATATGATTGTTTAACTCTTTTTTTTTTAAAGACTAGCAATGTTAATCATGAATATCTCTGATTTTGAAGATTTGGACCTCATTTTGTAATAAGAAAATGTATTATTTTCAAATGTTCTATTTTCTTTTATGTAAACATGTACTAATACGTAGATTAACATATTTTGTTAACATTTGAAAATACCCCTTTTACAAAAATTTTCTATCATATTTGGACTACAATGTTAACTTACTCAGCTTTTTCCAAATAGCTTCCATGCTTATGTCCAGAGAGACTGCACAGGGATGGTGCCATCACCTAAGGCAGGATGACTATGGAAGGAGTAGCATTGGTGAAAAGTTTCTGTGACAAGTGTCACATGAGAAGCAGTCAAATAGGCCTTTAGATAAAGTTTGGAGCTTTGAAATATATGCCAAGGGGATAAATAAATTATGCCATGCATTTAAAAAATTGTCATTTTAAAAGTTGACAGTGTGTACAAGGTAATAGGCACGATTACATTTTAAGATAAAATGATTAATTAGTTATAAATTTTTCACTAAATAAAATACGTTAAGGGCTAGATACCTTTAGATTTATTATGGTCTGCCTTTTTTATGGTCATCTGTGATGTCAACAAAAAGATGTTTTCAGATATTCAAGGGCTTTGACAAAATAACACACAAATTCCTTCACTTAAAATTTAATCAAAATTTATTCTAAGTCACCAGGAAGTCAGTTGAAATTAATCCAGATTTGACAACAATGGTATAATAAAATTGTTAATGAAATCACTAAGACATGAAGTTAAGAGCAATGAGGTATACACATAAATAACTAAAAATGTAGACACTAGTAAATGTCCCTTGAGAGATTATATGCAAAATTTGATTCAGTTTAGGGAATGGATATTCCTTCATTGCAAAAGACCAGGGACACATGAGGAAGAAGGTGACAATGGAACTGGGCCTTATTGGGTCAGGTGGGTTTGAACATGGAAAATATGTGAGTAGATAGTTCAAAAAAGATAAGCAGGGGCAAATACGTAGGTTGGATGAGGTGAGATGTTTGCACCTTTCACAGGTCCCCGTGAGAGCAGCAGGTTTTCACAGGGGAGCACTGAGTTACTCAGCAATAAATTGCTGGGCCTTCATATCCTTAAGAATTTAGTGGTAGTTGTCTGATATTCAAAATAAATTGTTAATTTTCAAGTAGAATTTCTTGAGTACTAGATCTGATGATTATGCACTATCCTATAAGAAAAGATTCAGACAGATAGGAAAATTAACAAGTCATTAAGTAAACCAAATACTTTAAAATGTACTTTTCTTCATATTATGAGAATGGTCATTTAAAAATATGATTATAAGACAGCGATTGCAAATCAATGCCAATTAACTGTAAAGAAACCGTATGTAATTGAGAGAAAATCTTAAAATGTATCCATACTCAGAAGATATAAAAAGAATAAGGTGCTCCAGTTTGGTCAACAGAGTGTAGTTTTAATGAACATATTAACTTTAAAAAGCACTATTTCTCAAAATAAATTTTTATCAGTAATTAATAAACAAATTTGTTCCATGTATTTGCAGAATGATGTATGCTACATATGAACATATCTTAGCATATATAAATTTATAAACCTGTTACATTATTTCAGGTTCATGCTTATACCAATGTTGATATTAAATTGCTAAATACACAAAACAAAAAAATAATTCAATAAGTATTTAATATAGTTAAAATTACCTGTTTTCAATTGATATTACATTTTAAATTTTATTTTTAGCTTGTTCTTACAAGTCTTTTATCTCACAATGTAATCAAATTCTTATTTTCTGAGCTTTTTTCTTTTTCTTAGAATGATTGCATAGACTATGTAAATTATTGTAAGCTCATAGTCAGAAATCTACAGGAAATTAAAACAGAGCTAAAGAAAATCAAGCAAAATGAAAGTAAATCTGGAAAAAAAACCCAACACATATAAAGAACCATTTTCATTACTTTTTCCTCTCTCATCACTATCTATACTTAGCATATTCTCTCCCCACTTTTCATTCTTTGAAAATAAATTCAAATGGCATTTTGTAAATAATATTTTTATTTTCTGTTCTCCTGGAATGTGAGAGTCAGGCATCAGAGAAATGTCATTTGTGTGTAATCCTTGCGGTTCTAACTTTTCACTGTGGCATGATATTTCACCTCTCAAGTCACTATTCTATCTTAAGAGAGGTAAGTGTCTCTGCCTTAGGAATTTCCATAAGAATTTAATGAGCTGCGATATAATACAGAAAGAGCTAAGAATTATTACCTGTTCTACTATCATATGCCTATGTTGTTCTATAAATCCTTTAGCTCTTCAATCTTTATCCTCTGATTTTTTTCCCTTAAATCTACTCCAGTCAGATTTTCCCCCAAACACTGAAAATCTTCTTGACAAGGCCATCAACAACCACGATGGCTAAATTCAATGTTATTTATCAGTTCTCATCAAATTGCAGCTCTGTTTGACACAACCAATGGCTTCCTTCCTACAAGAACTTTTTACTCTCTAGCTTTCAAGGCCACACACCACCACTGATGTTTTCCTTCTTTAATTACTGACCACACCTCTTCATCCACACTTGCTGGTTTCTCCTTATATCTTCAGCTCTTTAATATGGAGAGTGTCGAGGACCACTGGCCTTTCTCCTTTGTCTATACTTACTCCATGATAATCTCATGAAGCCTTTATGCAGAAGACTCCCACATTTACATCTACTATGAATACAATACTTGTAGATCCAATTGCCAACTGATATGGTTTGGCTGTGTCTTAGCCCAAATGTCATCTTGAATTGTAGTTGCCATAATCTCCACATCATGGAAGATACCAGGAGCTGATAATTGAATCATAGGGGCAGTTTCCCCCATCCTGCTCATATGATATTGAGTTAGTTCTCATGAGATCTGATGGTTTTGTAAGGGACTTCCCCCTTTGCTGGGCACTCATTCTTCTCCTGTCTGCCACCGTGTGAAGAAGGATGTGTTTGCTTTCCCTTTTGCCATGATTGTAAGTTTCCTGAGGCCTTCCCAGTCCTGCAGAACTGTGTCAATTAAACCTCTTTCCTTTATAAATTATCCAGTCTCGGGTATATCCTTATAGAAGTGTGAGAACAGACTAATACAGTAAATTGGTGCTGGGTGCTAGGGTACTGCTGTAAAGATACCCAAAAATGTAGAAGTGACTTTGGAATTGAGTAGTAGACCGAAGTTGGAACAATTTGGAGGGCTCAGAAGACAAGAAATTGTGGGAAAGTTTGGAACTTCCTAGAGGCTTGTTGAATGACTTTGACCAAAATGCTTACAGTGATATGGACAATGAAGTTCAGGCTGAGATGGTCTCAGATGGAGATGTGGAACTTCTTGGGAACTGGAGTAAAGTAGATTGGAGGCATTTTGCCCCTGCCCTAGAGACATGTGGAACTTTGAATTTGAGAGAGGGTGATTTGGGGTACCTGGTGGAAGAAATTTCTAAGCAGCAAAGTGTTCAAGAGGAAGCAGATCATAAAAGTTTGGAAAATTTGCAACCTGATGAAGCAATAGAAAAGAAAACCCCATTTTCTGGGGATAAATTCAAGTCTGCTGCTGAAATTTGCATATGTAGTGAGGCATCAAATGTTAATAACCAAGATAATGGGGAAAGTGTCTGCAGGGTATGTCAGAGACCTTCACTGCAGCCCCTCCCATCACAAGCCTGGAGGCCTACAAGGGAAAAACAGCTTTATGTGTCAGGCCCAGGGTGCCCCTGTCCTGTACAACCTCAAGACTTGTTCACCTGCACACCAGCTGCTTCAGCTCCAGCCATGGCTAAAAAGGACCAAGTACAGCTCAGGCCATTGTTTCACAGGGTGCAAACCCTAAGCCTTTGCAGATTTCACATGGTGTTGGGCCCGCAGGTGGGCAGAAGACAAGAATTGAGGTTTGGGAACCTCCACCTAGATTTCAGAGGTTATACGGAAATGCCTGGAAGTCCAAACAGTAGTCCGCTGCAGGAGCAGAGCCCTCATGGAGAACCTCTGCTAGGGCAGTGCAGAAGGGAAATGTGGGGTTGGAGCCCCTACACAAAGTCCCTACTGGGGCACTGCCTAGTGGAACTGGATAAGAGGCTCATCATCCTCATAACCGAGAATGGTAGATTCAGCAACAGCTTGCACCATGCACTTGGAAAAACCACAGACATTCAACTCCAGCTGTGAAAGCAGCCTGGAGGGGAGCTATAACCTGCAAAGCCACAGGGGTGGAGATCCCCAAGTCTGTAGGAGCCCACCACTTGCATCAGCTTGCCTTGGATGTGAGACATGGAGTCAAAGGAGATCATTTTGAAACTTTAAGGTTTAATGACTGCCCTATTGGATTTTGGACTTGCAAGGGGCGTGTAGCCCCTTTGTTTTGGCCAATTTCTCCCATTTGGAATAGGTGTATTTACCCAGTACCTGTACCCCCATTGTATTTAGGAAGAAGAGGCAGAAGAGACTTGCCTTGTCTCAGATGAGACTTTGGACTTAGACTTTTGAGTTAATACTGGAATGAGTTAAGATTTTGGGGACTGTTAGAAGGGCATGATTGTGTTTTGAAGTGTGGGGACATGAGACTTGGAAGAGGACAGGGGCAGAATGATATGGTTTGGCTGTATCCTCACCCAAATCTCATTTTCAATTGTAGTTCCCATAATCCCCACATGTTGTGAGAGGGACCAGGTGGAGATAATTGAATCATGGAGTAGTTTCCTGCATTGTGTTCTCATTATAGTGAGTTAGTTTTCACAAGATCTGATGGTTTTATAAGGGGCATCCCCCTTCACTGGGCACTCACCCTTCTGTTTCCTGCCACCATATAAAAAAGGACATATTTGCTTCCCCTGCTGCCATGACTGTAAGTTTCCTGAGGCCTTCCCAGCCCTACAGATCTGTACATCAATTAATCCTCTTCCCTTTATAAATTACCCAGTCTTGGGTATGTCCTATAGCAGTGTGAGAATGGACTAATATACCTACCTACCAAATCCATCTGGATAGTTAACAGACATCTCAAACTTGATCTTCTCCACTCAATTTTCCCACCTCATTTTGTCTAATGCAGTCTTCCACACACCTCAGTTGATGGTAACAATATTCCTCTAGTTTCATAGGCCCAGGTGTCTCTTTTTACCTTCTCTGTCTCATATACCACATTAAATTCACACATTGGCTGCCCTTCAAATATATATACAAAATCAGACATTTACTTACCCATCCACTACTTACTCTCTGGTCCAAGGTTTCTAATAGCAAAA
Source organism: Macaca nemestrina (assembly GCF_043159975.1). Classification (NCBI taxonomy): domain Eukaryota; kingdom Metazoa; phylum Chordata; class Mammalia; order Primates; family Cercopithecidae; genus Macaca; species Macaca nemestrina. Next base: position 59,214,750 of record NC_092134.1, read on the forward strand.
GTCTTTAAAACAGCATCTCAATTTTTTATCTCTTCCTCTGGAGTATATGCTTAATACTGTAGCCAGAATGATCACTTGTAAAACATATTTGGACTATGTTTCTTCTTTTCTAAAAAAATTTACAATGCCATCTCATATCTTTCCCTTTAATGTATTTATGAAATTTGGAAAATTCCCACACATATGTTCCTTACTTCTTTGATGTTTACTCCTATTAACTTCTCTTACATAGCATGTTTGTCATACTGGCTTCCTTGACTAAATTTTGAGCTTGCCAATGAGATTCCTACCCCACGACCCTTGCACTTACTCCTCTCTGCCTATGGTGCTTCTCCTCCACATATGTACAGGCTAGCATCTCCATTCACTTTAAGTCTTTGCTCAAGTATAAGTTTCTAAATATGGATGCCCCATCATGACTACCTTATTTTAACTTGTAGCACTCCTCATTTCCCTTTCTGCTTTCGTTTTCCCCATAACACACATACGTTATTTTAGTTTTACTCTGCTTTATCTCATTAGAATATAACCACTGTGAAGCTATTGAATTTTATCTGTACCCACCCTGATCGAACTATCCTAATAACCTAGAAAAGTAGAACAGTATCTGGCATATCATAGCCTCACAGTAAATATTTGAATTGAATTACATTGAACTGAATTGAATACCTTCTTTGAATATTGTGTTAGCCTGCTTAGGGTACCATAAAAAATATAGACTGCTTAAACAACAGAATTAGTTTTCTCTCAGTTCTGACCTCTGGAAATCCAAGATCAAGGTTCCAGCTGATTTAGTTTTTTGTGAGAGCTCTCCTTTTCGCATGAAGATTGACACTTTCTCCCTATGTCCACACATGGGCTTTCCTTAGTATATGCATGAGAAGGAGTGGTAGAGAGAGAGAGAGGAAAAAAAAAAGAGAGAGAGAGTCAGTGAGAGAACAGAAGTGAGCTCTGGGGTCCCTTCTTATAAGGGCATTACTTTTATCATATGTTACCATTACTCCCCACCCTATGGCCTCATTTAACCTTAATTACTTCCTTAGAGTTGCCATCTCCAAATACAGCCTCACAGTGCAGGGGGTGGGGCTACGGCTTCAATCCATGAATTTGCTGATGTGAATGGAGGAGGTGACACAAACATTCAGTTCATAACAGATATCAACTTTTCAATCCAGGCCGTGAATTTTTAGATATGGATTATAAGTGTTATACTTGTTCAAATGTAACACTTATAATCCATATGAAATTGTTCTTTTATTTTTTTATTTTATTTTTTATTTTTTGAGACGGAGTCTCGCTCTGTCACCCAGGCTGGAGTACAGTGGCCCGATCTCAGCTCACTGCAAGCTCCGCCTCCTGGGTTTACGCCATTCTCCTGCCTCAGCCTCCCGAGTAGCTGGGACTACAGGCGCCCGCCACCGCGCCCGGCTAGTTTTTTGTATTTTTTAGTAGAGACGGGGTTTCACCATGTTAGCCAGGATGGTCTCGATCTCCTGACCTCGTGATCCGCCTGTGTCGGCCTCCCAAAGTGCTGGGATTACAGGCTTGAGCCACCGCGCCCGGCCGAAATTGTTCTTAAAATGCTTATGAACATGCTCTCTTTCAATCTCAACTATGTTTTCAGACAACACCTAACCTAATAAATTTCCAGCAGATTGTCATGAGCTATTCATTTATTACAAAAACATTTTTCCTTTCCTTTTTATTATGCTTAAATATATCTTAATTAATTAATAAAAATAAATTCAAAGGATTCCAGGTAAAATGTTACAGATTTTGAAACTAAGTTAGTCCTAGGGTTTAGTGTCTACTTATAAAATTAGTATTATGTGCCAGCATGTACCAAGCACACAAAAATAGTGGCTCATAAAAGTGGTATTTTCCTAATCCACAAAATGGATAAAGCATGAAGGAAAAAAAGGACAGAAGTAACCAAAACAATAAAAGACCTAAATTAACTATGGAAACTGAATAGAAAAAAGCTTAGGCACAAAATCAAAAAGTGATTTGATTTGATCAATTCTTATAGAAAATAATTCAAAGATAATAGATTTTCACTTTTATTTTAATTGAGGGCAGTTTAAGAGCAATATCTTCAAAATAAATTGGATAACCACCCATCTTGTTTGGGCGACATATCAATAAGTCAAATTTTTAAAGTTTCTTCAATAAAAATTCTACATATGTCCAACTTGCTTAAATTTTGACACCAAATTTTTTTTCATGCTGTGTATCAGAAAAAGATGTTTACCCCCGAGGTATATATACTTAATATGCTTTTCCTAAATACTTACAGCAAAAAGCCCAGTCTAGGATAAGAATTTTTACTCGTTTGGCTTAAATAATACTTTGATCTATTTGCTTTTCAAGAGCACTGTTTACTTTGAACCATTTAACATGGGTGGTCAATTTGAGATTTTCTACTAGGAAATATTATCCATTACCCTTCTATACTTTAACTCTATAAGCTCTACAAAAACTCAAGAAATAGTAGATAGACATTAAACCATTCCTAAATATTATCATAGAACTCAACAGACTTTACGTAAATCTGAATGGAGGAATGACTCTCTACAGATGTCAGAGACCCATCATAGCCATGGTATTATTGGTTACACCAGGAGGCCCTGCTGAACCTGGAAATATACTGAAATGTCACAGACTCCATGCTATGCAAAATCTACACTTGTAAAAATATTTTGAGTTGAACTGACATTTCTGCTTTTGAAAAACTGTATCTTCTAACAAGCTAATATTCTTTGTTTTCTTCTTCCACCTATTTGTAATAATCTTAAATAACCACTGTAAATTGTGTTGATTCAAGGAGTTTATTTACTACACGTGAAAACAGGTCACTGAAATGTGTAGGTATTTAACAAATTAAAAAAATGTTTTCACATGTTTCAAGGTGTTTAAAATAAGCATGGATCTTAAGTATTTACTAAAAATTCATTATATTGTAAATTAAAGTGTTCCGTTTGATGGTAATAAAACCACTAAAATACAAAACTACAAAAATACTAATATAAATGTTAAAAAGGTACAATTTACAAGTTTATTAGAATTTCTGAATACAAAATTTAATACACTTAAAACTAGAGCTATACTTTAAACATTAAAAGGATAATTTGAAAACATAGCCAATAACCTAGGCAACTGAAACAAAAGGTCAAACAACAAACTTTCATTCTTATTTTGCAGTTTCTAAGCATTTTAAATGATAAATATTTTTTGCTGATCATTGGAACAAATTCATGATTTTTCCAATAAATATGTGAAATAATAGTCTTCAAAAATCACTAATTTACCACTTTACATGCTTTTACAAAAAATGCTATCAACATTATTTTAATAGAAACTAATATTAAAAAAAAAAAAATTCTAGCTGTTCTACACCAAATACATTTATTTTGAAGAATGTGCTTAGTTTTTCAAAAGTGTTTGGAATATTCTAGATTCTTGCTATTGTTTGTCTGTTTGTTTCTTAGAATTCTTACTGTATTCTACGACTATTCCATGGCAGGCATAGCCACTCTGATAAGATCCTTTTGGTGTAGGCAAACAGAGAATACTAGTACTTGCCCACCAGCATTCTCTCTATTGGCTGGCATCAGAATGTTGTCTTTTCATGGGGTGTGTTGGTGGACTTTTGAAGCTGCCTTCCTCAGGGTATACATACTGTACAGTGTGTACCCTAACTTGGCAGAGCTACTTTTATGGCATCTCTTACCCTGTAAATTAATGCAGCTAGGCCTTTGTCTCTGCTTCCCTTTCTGCTTGCCCTACTAATCATGGCTCACCCAGGAGACTGTATTCAAAATTCCTCAGAAGGAAAACGGGCCCTAAACACTGAGTGTGTGTGTGTGTGTGTGTGTGTGTGTAGTGTGAGTGTATATATTCATATATATACATACATATATATGAATATATACATTCATATATATGAATGAATATATATATTCATATATGAGTATATATATTCATATATATATTAAAACAACTAAAGACAAATGTCAGTTTCTCAAGAATATTGTTACCATATTCCCATCCAGTGGCAGTTCTGGGATGGGCCTAAAGGTTTCTACAGCTTTTGAAACATCCAACCAGAAGTGATTAATGTCAATGTCTCTTTAGTAAACATCTCTAATCTCTCTGAGATGGAGCTTCCTTCAATTATCCCAGTGAGCTGAGCATGAACAGAGACTCAGTTTCTTCCTCCAGAGCTCTCCGTTTTCTGCTTATGTGGCTGGATTGGTAGGAGTGAAGATTGAAACACTAGTTTGTCTTATCTTCCCCCTAAAAAAGGAGGTGGAGTCTGGGGTGGGAGGACTCTGGAAGTTACATATTTGTTTTATAATGTGGAAAGTCTCGTTATTATCCTCAAATTTTCAAAAACAAAACAAAACAAAACAAAACATGGAAAAGACCATTTTATGTAATGAGCCCATTCAAATAACTGAAATTTCTCTATAATACATAAAACGGAGGGGGTGGGAGTTTCGGAGACCAAACATTACAAAATTGCAGAAAAGAGACCATTCCTCTCATGTATAAAAACATTCTGTTCTATGAAGGTGTAATCCAGAGTAGTGTGTTAAAATAAATGTAAAATTGGGGATCAATTTTGTGTGAGTGTGAGGATAAATGCTAGACTTTGATGGTCATTTTATTAGCTCAGAATAAAAACTCACTGCTCTAGAGCTCTCAGAAACAGCCTTTTGTAAGTACGTCACTCATTTATTCTATAGTACACAAGGGAATGTCTATTAATAAATATTTTACTGAACAAGACACTCTTTGCCTACCATTTTCCCTGCCTTCCACCAGGTACAAACCTGACATGCATTCAACAGAGAGTTAAAGCAACATCTATTTCTGTGCATGATGTGGCAGGCTGATTTACTAAGAATTAAATGTGGCAGAATAACATATTGAGAAATTTAATAACTGTTTTGTTTTTCTTTTGCCATAGCACCAGAAAATGGATAGAGTGTTATTTCCTTTCTCCATTTGCATCAGGGTAGCACTGAATTTTGTCCTTGAGTTCTGGGATTCCTTTATTTCCTGGGTAAGGAGTCAGAGGAGAGATTTTTGGGAGTTTGTGAGCAATGGGGAAGTTGTCAGGCAGAATAGACAAATAATAAGTATTAAAAAGTAAAATCCTCAATGCCTCCCTCCACCCATTCCAATTTTTTTTTTTTTTTTTTTTTTTGTTGAGCACTGGGACTGTATTACAGGGCGCGGCCCTCGTACGTGTTTCCAGAACGCTCAGTAGTAAGGCCATCCGGGGTTGTTCAGGGGTTTGGGCCGGAAGCGGTAAGCCAGCATCATCCTCTTGCGGAAGGCCTCGTACTCTCGTAGTCGTTGTCCTCCTTGGAGAGCTCGGCGGGCCGGTTGGTCATTGCTGAAGCCGACGCCTTCTACTGTGGTGGTGCCCATGTTGACCGGGTTCTTGATGCCCTTTCCCTCCGAGCCTAGCCCCTCGCCTTCCTTCCAGCCCATCTTCATCAGCATCTCGTAGCCAGTGTTCTCCACAGCTTGAACTCCTTGTACTCCGAGTAGTCAGGCTCACGGCCCTCCTTCAGGGCCTTGAAGGTCTCCGTAAACTTCTCCAGCTCGTCCGGAGGCAGGAAGTCTCCGATGAAATGCTTGCCCTGGCCCACCTTTGTCAGCTGCTCGGCCCATTCCCTGGTCTGGTCCATCTCCATGCGCCGCAGCTGGTGCTCCCAGGTGCCCAGCTCGCTGTCCACCTCCTCGTCGCTGTGGTGGCCGTGCTGGTGCCGCATGTCCTGCATGGCTCGCTTGTGCTGCGTGATCATGTCGTACATCTGCTGCATCTGCTGCTGCTTCTTCAGCTGCTGCTTCTGGGCGTCCGACAGCTCCGTGACGCCCACTAGACCCACGGCCTTCCCCTTCTCATAGCCGAGCCCCTTGAGGTCCTGAACTGACAGAAGCGAGGGAGAGGCGTCCATGTCCCTCTGCACCAGCTCAGCAGGTGGGAGCTCTTCCTTATCTTCTTCTGGCCTCCGCCGGCTTTCCGCTTCCTCTTCACGGTGGCTGAGGAGGCTGGCTTCCCTGGGGCGACTGGAGCAGGGATGACCGGGGACGGGGGGAGGGAGGTGCAGTTGGGGACGAGACGGGGCAGGTGGTGGCCGGAGGCGAGGACCCTGTCAGGGCCTCAGGAGGGGACTTGCGGTTGAGGCCGGGGTCGGGTGCTGTGAGGCTGCCTGTGGAGCGGGCCTTGGAACTCCTCCCGCTTCTGTCGGTAGTACTTGTATCCTTGGCAGTTGGTCCACAGAAAGTTGAATGCCTGGTTCTCACGGTTGTTCTGGAGGGCAGTGGTTTCCACCTCCGGATGCCAGTCCACTACGAACCTGGCCAACTTTCCTGCAAGGTTCTTGACCTCTTTATCCTCTGGGAGTGACACTTTCTGAGAGGCTGACTGCGACCTCTGCGCTTCCTTTCTTATCTCAGTCACCTTTCTGTAGTAGAGGAATTCCTTGCTATTCTTACCCTGCAAAAATGCAGATGCCGGGTTTTCCTTGTAGTCCTCCATAGCTACTTTTTCTATCTCGGGGCCTCCTTCTGCCACAAAGCGGGCCAATTTCTCTATTACTCCGAGTCTCGGTTCCCTCTGGGGGTGAAACTTTGACCTCCAGCCACTGCTCATACTGCTCCTCCTCGTCCTCGTCCTCCTCCGGGGACTGGAAGACACTTGGGCTGTGCGGCACGGGCAGCTGCTTGGCGTGCGAGTAGCTCTTCACCCGTCTGGCAGGCTGGCCAGCCCCAGGCCTGTCCGCCTGCTGATGAGGAGGGACCTCTTCCCAGCGCTGGGGTAAGCTTGCTGGGAGGCGCGCTGGGTTGCGGGGGGGCGGGAAGGGAGGGGAGCGCAGCGCATCTGTGCTGGTCTGTGCCTTCTGCAACTTCAGAAACTGCTGCGAGAAGCTACCATCGTGCATTTGTGATTTCGCCAAGACGTGGGGACTGAGGGCTGGGCACCTGATTCTGCTTGGCTTTCTGTTCCATTTTGGCTTCAATTTCCCGTTTCTTCTGAGCGATTAACTCTTCCTGGTGAAGGATGTTCATGTTCATTTTTCCAGATTTAAGGGCGAGCAGCCTGAAACCACGGGTTAGCCTTTCCTGCAACATCCCAGTTGTCCATCTTGAGACTTTTCCAGTCCCGAAATGCTCCCATTCCAATCTTCAATACTTAGTTGAATTCAATGATGGGCACCTGAAGTATCTTCCTATATGCTTATATAATCATCTTTGTCTTTTTTGATTTAATATAAGTATGGAAATGTTTCTGCACAGTCTCGTATGGTAATCAGAAGCAATATGTAGCTATTGAGGACTTTAGTGTGCATAGTGCAACTGAGGAACTGAATTTTTACTTTTATTTAAATTTAATTAACTTAAAATTAAATTTAGATACTTAATGTGGCTTCTGGACACCATACTGTACAGTGCAGTTCTTTTTCTTTTTTCTTTTCTTTTTTTTTTTTTTTTTTTTTTTTTGAGGTGAAGTCTAGCTCTGTTGCCTGGGCTGGAAAGCAATGGCGCAATCTCGGCTCACTGCAACCTCTGCCTCACAGGTTCAAGCGATTCTCCTGCCTCAGCCTCCTGAGTAGCTGGGATTACAGGCGCCCACCACCACGCCTGGCTAATTTTTTTTTTTTTTTTTGTATTTTTAGTATAGAAGGGGTTTCCCAGTGCCAGCCAGGCTGGTCTCCAACTCCTGACCTCAGGTGAGCCTCCTGCCTTGGTCTCCCAAAGTGCTGGGATTACAGGCATGAGCCTCTGCTCCCAGCCTCTACAGTGCAGTTCTATGGGAAAAAATTAATTTTATTTACTAAAATGTTACTGTAAAAAAACATATAAAAACATATTTTCAAGGCAGTTAAAGAGATGTAGAAACCCATGCTTTGGATTATAATAAGAACAAATAAGAATTGGGAAGATATCTGTAGGTAAGCCCAAAATTAAACACTAAAAACATACATTGATTATTTAGAAATGCTAAAATCATACATTGATTACTTAGTAACAGTGGGATACAAAGTTTCCTGAAACAAGGAATATAAAGAAGATCTTTATTTTATTTTGTAATGTTTTACAACATCTCTAAAAATACTTATATTGTTCAATCACTAATCATCTACATGTTATAAAATAACAATATTAACACTAAACAGTATCACTATTTTTAGAGATATTGTAAAATATTATTCAAGAGTTCATATCTATCTCAGACTCTGAAAATTCACAAGATATAAGTACATGAAATGTAAAATTTGAACTGACTTAAAAAATATGAGACAATATGTTCTCTCCTTGAGTTGACTATGAAAACTCTGCTTGATTATTTTCATCAACTTCGTCAAATATTAGATGGTTGTAGGTGTGCAGCTTTTGTGAATAATGCTTCAGTGAACATACAAGTATATGTGTCTTTTTGGTAGAAAGATTTTGTTTGTTTTCAATATTTTCCCAATTTCTATAAAAGTTGTACAGAAAAGTGCAAGTCATGGAAAGGGGAATAGAGTTTTTCATTTAGCACGTAAATCTGAGATTAATATTCAGGGCTCAATACTTTTTTTAGGATTACAATTTGACTTTTCTTTAGCATCATACATTTAGCAAAATTTTTAGGTAATGAAAATAAAATCATAGCTGTTGAATTACTCTGTTTTCTTGAAAACTTTTGAAAAATTAAGCTGAAATTTCTAAATTATGCCTATATATCTATAGAAAACAACTTCAAAAGTTCCTACATAGCTTGCAGAGAAGTTTAAACTTTTTAATATAATACTACATTTATAATTTTAATTTAGCTTTATTTCACACCTAATTACAAATGAGTTTGCTTTAAGATTTCTTTAAAAATTAGGTTGTGTCATGTTAAGCATTATGGATATAAATATCTGAGGTGAATTTAGCTAATACTAAAATCTAATATTTTTATCTCTTCTAGAAATTATCTTCTACCATTGTACATTTACATTAAATATGTCAATAAAATCTCTAGTTATATTCTTTGAAGGTTTATAAAAATATTCAGAGTAAATGCAAAATATTTTATCATACTTTAATATTTATGTAAGTATTCCATTTTGGAAGGGATTTTTCTTTAGATAAATTTTGTGTATTTCACTGTATGCTGTATTTGTCTCCCACTAGTTAGCAAGATTTATGGAGTAAGCTCACTATGACGTAATGTACCAATTACTTTTCTTGGTGTACCAGTATCTCCTTTCTTCTTGTGTTTGGACAGGGCTGCCGTATGTGTGTGTGTGTGTGTGTGTGTGTGTCTATGTATGTCTGTGTATGTGCTTGCAGGAAAACAAATCCATACGGGAGACTAGTGAAGACAATAGTAGTTGACTTTTCTGTTGTGCTAATTCAATGAAAATTTCAAAACTAAGCATTTACAGAGAAAGCAATTCAAGTTGCAGGTATTTTTTCATTATGTATCATAAGAATAAAAAATAAATCCTGTGTTAAATCATATCCTCTGTATTAAGTTGACTGACCATGATATAATATATCCCAATAAGGTCAGAAATAACGCTGACTAGACTAACTTTCTTAAAAGAATACTGCTTATCTCATTTGCCCTCCACAGGTACAGCATTTTTACTTTTCCTTTTATTTTTACTTTATGCTTTTTTTTTTTCTACTCTTAGTTTAGATTCAGAGGGTACATGTGTAGGATTGTTACCTGGGTATCTTGTGTGATGCTGAAGTTGGATCTCACCCAGGTACTGAGCATAGTACCCAATAGGTAGTTTTTCAATACCTGCTCCCCTCCAGCCCTACCCTCTTTAGTAGTCCTCGGTGTCTGTTGTTTCCATCTTTATGTCCACGAGTACCCAGTGTTAGGTTCTCATTTATAATTAGGAAAATGCAGAATTAGAGGAAAACTGGTTTGGTTTTCTGTTCCTGCATTAATTTGCTTAGGAAAATGACCTCCAGGTGCATCCATGTTGCTACAGAAGAACATGATGTTATTCTTTCTTATGGCTGAGTAGTATTCCTTGTTATAGATGTATTACATTTTCTTTATCCAATCCGCCATTGATGAGCGCCTATCAATGATGACGTCTTTGCTATTGTGAATAGTGTTGCAGTAAACATAGGTGTGCACGTATTTCTTTGGTAGAAAGATTTTATTTTCTTTTGGATATATCCAGTAATGGGATTGCTAGGTCAAATGGTAGTTCTAAGTTCTTTGAAAAATGTCCACACTGGTTTTCACAGTGTCTGAACTAATTTACATTTCCACTAACAGTGTGTAAGCTTTTCTTTTTCACCACGACTTCACCATCATCTGTGTTTTTTTTTTTTTTTGACTTTTTAATAATAGCCATTTTGACTGGTATAAGATGGTATCTCATTCAGGTTTTTAAATTTTTTTTAAGAATTTTTAAAATTTAAATAGGTTTTTGGGGAACAGATAGTGTTTGGTTACATGAATAAGTTCTTTAGTGGTGATTTCTGAGATTTTGGTACACCCATCACCTGAGCAGTGTACGCTGTACCCAATGGGTAGTGTTTTCTCCCTAACCCTCCTCCCACCCTTTCCCCTGACTCCCCACATTGTGGTTTGGATTTGCATTTCTCTGATAATTAGTGAAGTATAGCATTTAAAAAATATATTTATTGGCTACTTGCATGTCTCCCTTTGAGAAGTGTCTCTTTATGTCATTTGCCCATTTTTAAGTGGGTTGTTTTTAGCTTGTTGATTTGTTTAAATTCCTTAAAGATGCTAGATATTAGATCTTTACCAGCTGCATAGTTTGCAAATATTTTATCCCATCCTGTTGGCTGTCTGTTTACTCTTTTGATAGTTTATCTTGCTGGGCAGAAGCTCTTTAGTTTAATTAGGACCCACTTGTCAAGTTTTGTTTTTGTTGCAGTTGCTTTTTAGGACTTAGCCACAAATTCTTTCCTGAAGCCAATGTCCAGAATGGTGTTTCCTAGATTTTCTTCCAGGATTCTTAGAGTTTGAGGTTTTATATGTAAGTCTTTAATCCATCTTGAGTTAATTTTTATATACAGTGAAAGGTATGGGTCCCGTTTCATGCTTCTACTTAATTGCTAGCCAGCTATCTCAGCACCATTTATTGAATAAGGAGTCTTTCCCCATTGCTTGTTTTTGTCAACTTTGTCAAAGATCAGATGTTTGTAGGTGTGCAGCTTTATTTCTTTGCCCTGTATTCTGTTGCATTGGTCTATGTGTCTGTTTTTGGACCAAGACCAGGATGTTTGGCTACTGTAGCCTTTTAGTATAGCTTGAAGTTGGGTAATTTGATGCCTCCAGCTTTGTTCTTTTTGCTTAGGATTGCCTTGGCTATTCCGGCTCTTTTTTAGTTCCAAATGAATTTTAGGATGTTTCTTCTATAATTCAGTGAAAAATTATATTGGCAATTTGATAGACATTACATTGAATTGTAGATTGGGCAGTATGATTATTTTAATTATATTGCTTCTTTCCGTCCCTGAGCATTAAATGTTTTTCCATTTGTTTTGTACTATATATCATTTCTTTCATCAGTGTTTTGTAGTTCTCCTTGTAGAGGTCTTTCACCTCTTTCATTAGGTGTATTCCTAGATATATATTTTTTCTATTGTAGCTATTGTAAATGGGATTTCTTCCTAATTGGACTCTCAGCTTGAATGTTATTGGGGTATAGCACTGCTACTGATTTTTGTACATGGATTTTGTATCCTGAAACTTTCCTGAAGTTGTTTATCAGTTTCAGGAGCCTTTTTCTCATGTCTTTAGGATTTTTTCTAGATATAGAATCATGTTGTCAGTGAAGAGAGAAAATCTCACTTCTTCTGCTCTTATTTGGATGCCTATGTCTTTCTCTTGCTTGATTGCCCTGGCTAGGACTTTCAGTCCTATGTTGAAAGGACTAGTGAGAGTAGACATCCCTGTCTTATTCCAATTCTCAAGGGAAATGCTTCCAGCTTTTGCCCATTCAGCCTAATGTGGGCTGTGGATTTGTCATAGATGTCTCCTATTATTTTGAGGTATGTTTCATCGATGTCTAGTTTCCTGAATGTTTTTATCATGAAAGGATGTTTGATTTTATCAAAGACTTTTTCCATGTTTTTGAGAGATGATATAGTTTTGGTTTTCAATTCTGTTTATGTGGTGAATCACATTATATATTTGTATATATTGAACCAACCTTGCATCCTGGCAAGGACGTCTACTTGATTATGGTGAATTTACTTTTTATGTGCTGCTGCATTTGGTTTGCTTGTAGTTTGTTGAGGGTTTTCGCATTTGTGTTCTTCAGGGATACTGACCTGTAGTTTTCCTTTTTTTGTTGTCTCCTTGCCAGGATTTGATATCAGAGTGATGCTGGTTTCATAGAATGAGTTACAGAGGATTCCTTCCTCCTTAATTTGTTGGAATAGTTTCAGTAAAATTGGTACCCATTCTTCTTTGAATGGTGGAATGCAGCTGTGAATCCATCTGGTCTGGAGCTTCTTTTGGTTGGAGGTTTTTTGGTTCTGATTCAATTTCAGAACTCAGTATTGCTCTTTTTCATGTTTCAATTACTTCCGGATTCAATCTTGGGAGATTGTGTGTTTCTGGGAATTTATCCATTTCCTCTAGATTTTCTAGTTTTTGTTCATAGAGGTGATTGTAATAGTCTCGGAGGATTTTGTATTTCTGTGGAATCAATTGTAATGTAACCTTTCTCATTTATGATTGGCACAGCATTTTAAAGCAAAGTTCTAGATGGTCCTGAGCAGTTCACAAATGTACTTTATGTTATCTGAATGGATATTAAATTACTAGAAATTTGTAGAAACTTTAAAATTGTTTAATTGATTATATCTATGTATTTTATATATATAATATATATCGCATATTGGTAATAAATATAGAACAAACACCTATGGATCTACCACCTAAATTAAGAAGCAGAACAGGCCAGGCACGGTGGCTCATGCCTGTAATCCCAGCACTTTGGGAGGCTGAGGAAGGCAGATCACAAGGTCAAGAGATCGAGACCATCCTGGCCTACATGGTGAAACCTCGTCCCTATTAAAAACACAAAAATTAGCTGGGTGTGGTGGCATGCACCTGTAATCCCAGCTACTTGGACGGCTGAGGCAGGAGAATCACTTGAACCTGGGAGGCGGAGGTTGCAGTGAGCCAAGGTCGTGTCACTGCACACTGCAGCCTGGTGACAGAGCGAGACTCCATCTTAAAAAAAAAAAAAAAAAAAAAAGAACCAGAAAATTGGAAATATTAACTCTATCTCTTTGCTCCTTACTTTCCTATCCTGTCCTCCTCCCTCCCATAATTAACCATAATCCTAAATCCTTAGATTTGTACTCTGATATTACCATGTTATCCCTGTCTGGACATTTTCAGTCTGAATTGAAAAAAAAAAAACTAAATAGAAAAGTGTGGGAGGCATTGTTATAGAACTTCCATATAGAGTTTTTGTGAAGATTAAATAGATAAAGCACATAAAATGCACAATGCAATGCCTGGTGCTTCCTGGATTTAAAAAAAAACATTATTATTAGTATTAGTTATCATTATGTGTTGCTGTGTATGTGTAATTTATTATAATTTAGTAATGAGTGAATCAACATAGTTTAATTGAAAGCTTTGTCTTAGTTCTTAGATAGTAAAATATTTTTTCTGTTATACATATTAACATTTTAATGAATTTTTTCTTCAATGATTCCATGTATGCCTTCTGTTTTATTATTGGAACACTGAGCATGTGGGAGTTATTTATATCCTACTGATCAAGATCATTGCCAAAGTCTGATTGCAAAAATTCAATAAATTGCAACCTTAGTAATAAATGGGTTAAGAAGATAATTTGAAGTATTTAATTCTATATCGACATTTGTCAATACCCTCCTGATACTTAGGCTGTCAAAATAAACAGAATCCCTGAAAGACTGTGACAGAACTGAATCCAATCCTTCTCAATCACACTACATCCTACTCCAGTATCTACATGAAGTGGAACATGCTTGTGCTGATCATCTTATGACCTTCCCAAAGTTTTAATAATTTACAAGCTATTCAAACCTCCTCATTACCACTTTCTTTTTGTGAGGAAATTGGAATGAAGTACCTTATTATCCTAAAATTGTTTCCACAGATAAAAAAATAGTTTGTAAATTAAAGATATTTCAGAATATTTGTACACATTGCATGCACATTTACAAACAAAGTGTAGTTTTCAATTATGAAATTAATTAACAGGTATCTAATAATGCTAAAAGGGATCTTATAGATTTCCCTCAGCATTTTATGTCCCTGTAGTGTGTTACTACATATGCTATGTGGAAGGAAAAATTGTATTTTGACAGTTTGCTATTCTCCTCAGGTTGTTGCTTAGCAGTGGAGATACTATCATTTCTTTCATTGTTTTTATCACATGCATAATTTTAAAAGACACGGTGCTTGTAATGGCTTTAAGAAATTATTACCTTCCAAAATTTTACTATACTATTAGTATGTTACTCAACAGGTACTTATCATACATTCCTGCTAAAATAGGCAATATTTTTCTCCACCCCTTTGCTTTAGTTTGATAAGAAAATATGAGGGAATTAATAACTATTTTATAAATAAAATCTGTTTTCTAATTAATACAGAAGCAGAAACAAACACAAGTAGACATATTAAAGATGATATCCTAATGATATCATAATGGAGCTCTAAATAATACTAGCTGTGTTGCTGTATTGTATATTATAAAAGTATTGTGGGAAAAAACATTTTCAGCAGGGCAAGTTATCTGGATTTAAAAGCAATGGAAGAACTTCCAAATAAGAATGTCAATAAATTCTCAGCATAAAATACTACAACTTTGAAGAAACTGCAATTAAAAGACAAATACTATGAATCAGAGTATTAAAATAATTAGACTGTTTCTATCATTAAAGTTTAAATGCCTCAGACAAATAGATAAGAAAATACTAATATAATAATAGATAAATAAACACACTATGAACTGACAATTCACAATAGAGGAAAGAGAACAATTATGATAACATTAGAGAACATAAATATTATACAACATAAATATTCAAAACAGCTGAATATAAAAGAGTTTATAAAATTAAAGTTTTAACAAAATTTTAAAATTTCCAACTGACTAATAAAACTCTGTAGGGAAGATATGAACTTTGGAGTTCAAAATATCTGTATTCACTTTTTTAGGCCCATCATAGTAGTTCTTTAAAAATCTAGACTCTCTGACATAACAAAATCCATATTTCTACTATGTGTACCTGTTTCTCTTTTATGATCCCTTGATGCCCTGCTTTTCAGTGGTGTCCTTAAGAAGGTCTTTCTCTTAGATTACAGTGTAACCTTACCATTTCTGCTACTAATTAACCTTTCTTCCCCTGAACTAGTTACACATTCCCTGTGCATGTTTGTCTTTCTTTGTACTATTTGTGCTGTCTGTGAAATTTAGGAGAGGAACAAAGATTCTCTCAGCAAAAGGGCGCCAAATCTTTTTACTGCTAACTCCTAGGTTCATGGATTCTCAACGGTCAGCTTGAGGCCATAATTGTGTTCATATGTCACCATAGATTAATCTCAAGAGACTGTCCTCTTTCAATTCCTTTTCCCCTTACAGAATCCTAAATATCATTTGCAGTCTCGTTGCCATTTAAACTTTCAACTAAACAACTTCAGGAGACACTTCTCAGGGGAGAAGTAGGGGGAAAAATGGTAGTTGAAAACTAGCTTCCACTGTGTATATATTCAGATAATCAGTAACAAAACTGTGGAGATTTTCCTGTCCCTCCATAACACATTCCTGAAAAAGGAGAAAGGTGAGATGTAGAACTTTAAAAAACCCAGAAGCAAGTCTCCTCTATATAAACAATATAAGGTGCAGTTATTATTTTTCAATCAGAGTACCTTCAGTGTGACCCTTGATCATTTAGTACCTACTAAGAAAAGCTTAATCTACAGAAAAATATCATTTATCCTTTATCTAAAAACTGCTATATTCTTGTTATTTATTTATTTATTTATTTATTTATTTATTTATTTGAGACAGAGTTTCACTCTGCACCCATACTGGAGTGCAGTGGCGCAATCTTGGCTCACTGCAACCTCTGCCTCCTGGGTTCAAGCGATTCTCCTACTTCAGCCTCCCGAGTAGCTGGAATTACAGGCGTGTGCCACCACTCCCGGCTAATTTTTGTATTTTTAGTAGAGACAGGAGTCTCACCATGTTGGCCAAGCTAGTCTTGAACTCCTAACCTCAAATGATCCACCCACCTCAGCCTCCCAAAGTGTTAGGATTACAGGCATGAGCCATTGGGCCAGGCCCTCGTTAATTTGTTTTAAATAAGAAATCACAGTATTTAAATATAGGCAGTTCCTAAATTTTGTTTTGTTTTGTTTTGTTTTGTGTTTATTTTCTTTCTTTTTCTTTTTTGAGATGGAGTCTTGCTCTGTCACCCAAGATGGAGTGCTGTGCCCCAATCTCGGCTCACTGCAACCTCCACCTCCTGGTTCAAGTGATTCTCCTCCCTCAGCTTCCCGAGTAGCTGGGATTACAGGCACGTGCCACCACATCCATTTAATTTTTTTTTAATTTCAGTAGAGATGGGATTTCGCCATGTTGGCCAAACTGGTCTCTAACTCTGAACTCCAGATGATCCGCCCAGCACTACCAAAATGCTGGGATTACGGGCATAAGCCACCCAGCTTTAAATGTTAATTCTATGAGTGAAGTGATACAGGTTGAATTTTCTTTTAAAAATAATATGGGTAAAAGATAAGAGATCAACTGTATACTGATTTCATGTGAATTTAGGTCAATTTAACTATGTCCCAAGAACTACATGTGTAGCACTTGCTGGGACTAATGATAAACTTGACTTGATCAGGCAAATTAAACATTAACAACAGGTGAGCAACTTTATTAGAAGCAATTTCTATGTCAAATAAATCCTGGAAGTCATTGAAGTTATTTTAATACTACAACAAATTGCAGAACAAGTGATGGAAGAATTAGGCTCTACCAGACTTAGAGATGGAAGACTGTTCATCATTCATTAAGAGAAAAGGTGGGGCTGCAGGTCTCAGCAGCCCTAAGGTTAGCCTTCAGCATGAATTCTTGTCAGTCATGAATCATTCTCTGATATGAGATCTTGAAGGTGGAATCCAAGTTCCTTAGAGGCAAAGCAGTGTGGCCTTCTACCTACAGAGTTCATACAAGTGTTTTGATTAATATGGAATAATCTGTCACCAGAAGCTGAGTTACCAAAATATAATTGGGGAAATTTCAGCTCACATTGTAGGAGAAACTATGCTTGTCTTAATTAATGGTTTTGATCTGAGTCAAGTTGGGGGGTGTTTTAATCAGAGACCTTGAGGCTGGAATTTTTAAAATAACACCAAAAAATTCAACAAAATAAGCTGTCTTTTTTTCCTAAAAGAAGATTCATGAATGCTCACCAAAAATATACTTTTTAGAGAAGTCTTGTTGTTATTTTCCTATATGTCAGGCAAGTCTCTCTCTGCTGAGAGGTTGACCCTACTTCACTCCTATTCCTGCAACCTCTGAACTTTGAATACAATCCTAGACCTGGCTTTGATCCTCTGGAGTGTCACCAAGAAAGGACATCAGAAACTGGTGGAGTAAACCAACTTAAAGATTTTTCCTTGTCTAGGTTTCCTTCAATTTTTTACTGAGTCTCTGTTTTATAGAACTTTCAGATATAGAATGCTGCTATTCAAAATACCCTCTGGCTAAGTCATTCTTGGTTGATCCTAACATATGATATGAATATGGCTCAAATAGTTAGAAAGTCAGGATGGAGATAACCATAAAGTTGAATAATTCAAGAAAATAGGAGAATCAGAGATTGGTGTCTAGAGTCTTGGAGGTTGCTTCAACTAGAGAGAGGGCCATACAAGAGAAGGACTGAGGAGTTAATTTTAGGTGTTCCACCCAACAGATCAAGTAAGACATCAAGTAAGTATCATCTTATCAGATATAACCATTCTCTTTTAAGGCTAAGAATGAGGGGCATCTCCTTGGTTATAGCTTAATATTTGCCATGGCAAAATGTGCATACTTACCAGAGAAATGCAACTCTCTGTGTATATGCATGAGTACATATGTTTACAAACACAATAAACAATAAGAAATTCTTTAAAACAAAACTAAAAATAGTAAAAAAAAAAAAATCACAATTTTGTTTCAGTATTCATGAATTTTGTGTTTCCAGGTCAACTGTTTTTAATAGGATAATACATTCTATAGGATGTATAGAGGATAAAAATGAGACGTAGCTAATTTAAAAATGTCTAGGTTCTAATGTCATTGAATTAAGACATTAAGAACAAAAACTCAAGTTTAAGACATCACATCAAATTCTCTGCCCAGTGCCCCTGTCAATAAAATGTTTATTTTCTTAGAATATGGGTTGTATACCACATTTTACTAAATTGTTTACTTTATATTGTGCACTTAGGCTACAGTTCACCTAGATGCAAATATTTACACATTTTTTTCTGTCCTTAATACATTTCCTGACTCTCCACTAAGAACAGTTATCTTCCATGGTGGGTAAATTAGTCCTGTCATATTAAAAGTTCGATATTTTCTTTTATAAATTTATGCTTTAATTTATTATAAATTTTTGATAACTTAGAATGACTACCAATAATTTAATTCTTATGAAATTTAATATGTGTTGTCTTCTCAGGGTTGAATATTACTTTTGTCATGATATATTCTATTTTCAATACACTGGTGAATTATATTTGTGAATATTTTGTTTAGAAATTTATTTCACTAGAATTTTAAAATTTGGTTGTGTTATGTGGTTATAGAGCCAATAATGAAAAGTTAAAAAGTTTGATGACTTTTCTTATGCTCTCAAATACTGTAAATAATGGAAACTACTTTCTGAAGGCATTTCAGAAGTCAGAATAAAATAATCTCAGTGCAATATATTTACTATTTTCATAATTTCCAATTGTTTCTTCCTTCAAATTTTTATTACGTATTCAGCCAACTTTGTTAAATAAAATTTTCTTTGTAAATTACGTGTTTTACTTGGATTTTCAGATGTAATGGTTCAGTGTTGTATATGTCATTCTACATATGCAAATTATTTTTATTTTGTGAAATGATAAGAGTACATTAAACTGTATAGATCTTTCATTGTTATATACCTGGGTACATACTCACCATCCCATATCAGAAATTATTAATATTTTTATTGTATTCTTCAAATCTTATGTTTTATCCCAAGTCCCACTGTTTTCAAAGATAATTATTATTTAATTTATTACACAAGTGTGTGTACACATATATATACACACACACAAATACATATATGTGTATTTTTGTGTATATGTGTGTGTATATATACTTTTGCCTGGGATTAGACACATTTTTCCCTATTCCTTTGGCTATGTGCAGTTAAAAACTGGGACATATATAAAACGTATTCTGAAAAGTGGAGAGAGAGAAAATCAGTCAGTTTAGGGACCTCAGTACTGGAGAAATGATGTAGTGATGAGTTTCCTGGATTTTCTTTTTGATTCACATATTCCATACTGGGAGCTGGCTAAGATAGTAACCTGGTAATGCCAATGGAAACATATTTTTAAAAAGTCCTAACAGATGCCTGCTATTCCTAACTAAAAGACTAGAAAAATGGCAATCTAGCAAGACAGAAACTTTTACACAATAAACATTTTATGGAAGAAAAACACTTTAAGAAAGACCATGACACCACCCTCATCCAACCAGCAAATGCAGAATTCAGAGCCTAGATTTTCATTGTCTCTAGGTTGTAGTGAAGTCTATAAACCTCCCTTCTCTACCCTACAGGGCTGGTGTCGGAGAAGGCTGAGTTGGGTACCAAGACATTCATTATCTCCAGGTGGTAACAAGGACCCTCACATGGTATTAACGAAGACCAAATGGTAAGCCTCCATTTTCACTTCTACCTTGCAGTAATGAACTGTTACTCTTTCTTTTCCTCACGGGGAAGGTATTAAAAGATGTCTCTTGGAGAGTCAAGACTTTCACCATCACCATAGCAATAAGGCTTCCCACCCCCCAGCCATCTTAGTGTAAGTACGGGCCATGTGAGGTACAGAAAAAAGTCACCCCTTCTCCTACTAGATAGGCAGATATTAGTAGCAATCTAGCAAGGAACCACAATAATTAGTACCTTCTCTCCTTGAGTGTAGATGTCGGCCCATTGTGGAACCGAATTTCTGTCCCCTTCTGGCAGTAGCAAATGCCCCACTCTTCCCCTGCTAGAGTGATGTCAGAGAAAGAGAGCTAAAACAGGTTTAAATAAGATGCAGCATTTTGTAATACCCAAAATGTCTACTTATTGATATAAAATTATACATCATACCAAGAACCAAAAAGATGTCAAACTGAATTAAAAAGGTAATTGATAGATGTTGACACTGAGATAACAGAGATGTCACAATTATCTGGCAAAGAATTTAAAGCAGCCATAATAAAAATACTTAAGTAAGCCACAATAAATATGCTGAAATATAAAAATAGGAAGCTATGGCAAGGAAGTAGAAAGTCTCAGCAAAGAAATTAAAGATATAAAGAAGAAGTAAGTAAAAATCATAGAACTGAGAAATAAAATAATTGAAATAAGTAACTCAATGGATAGTTGCAACAGCATAATGGATGAAACAGAGGAGACAAACAATGACTTTGAAGATACAACAACACAAATTAGTTAATGAGAATAGAAAGAAAATAGACTGAATAAAAAGTAGACAGAACTGGGCAGGAACAGTGGGGTTATAATGAAAAAAAAACCCAAAAAACAAAACCTAACATTCATGTTATTAGAGTCCAGGAAGGAAACAAAAATGGTGAGACTGTAATAGTACTTAAAAAATAATGGCTAAAAATGTCTCAAATCTGACAAAAGACAGAAACACATTAGTCTAAAGAAGCTAAGTGTGATAGTGCCAGCTGTCAACCTGATTGGATTAAGAAATACTTAGAGAGCTGGAAAAACTTTATTTCTGGGTAGGTCTGAGAGGGTATTTCCAGAGGAGATTGGCAAGCGAGTTGGTGGACTGGCTAGGAAAGATCTGCCCTCAATGTGGATTAACTGAGGGTCCTGATAGAATAGAAAGGTCAAGAGAAGACAAATTCTTTCTCTTTCTATTCTGCAGCTGGAATACCCTTCTTCTGCTAACCTGGGACATCCAGGCTGTCCAGCCTTTGGATTACAAAACTTACACCAGTAGCCCCTCAGGTTCTTGGGCTTTTGGCTTCGAGAGTTTCATGATTAGTTTCCTTGATTCTGAGGCTTTTATACTTGGACTAAGCCATAATACCAGCATTTCAGGGTCTCCAGTTTGCAGATGACTTTTCACAGGACTCCTTGGCCTCTATAATCAATTAAGCCAATTCCCTTAATAATCCCCTCTTATCTATCTATCTATCTATCTATCTATCTATCTATCTATCTGTCTATCTATCTAATCTATCTATCTATCTATCATCTATCTTATTGGTTATGATTCTCTAGAGAACACTGAGCAAACTCCAAACAGGATAAAACAAAAAATATTACACCACAAGACATGACGGTTACACTTCTGAAAACTAAAGACAAAGAAAACACACTGAAAGCTGTGAATGAGAAATGACACATTACCTATAAGCAAAAATAATTCTAATAGGCGACAGATTTCTCATCAGAAACCATAAAGGCCAGAAAGAAGAGAACTATCAGCAAGATTCTATATCTAATGAAAATATCCTTCAGGGATAAAGAGGAAATCAAGATATTCTCCAATGAAATAAATTAACATGAACTGGAACTTTATATAAAAGGGAATATTCAAATCTCCAATAAGTATATGGAACAATATTTAACATTATCTATCATTGGATAAACAAATTGATTCCTCCATGATACACCACTTTTTCACCTACGGAATAGCTAAAATCAAATATATTTACATTATTAATTATTGGCAAGGATGTAGAGGAACTGGAACTTGTATTCACTTTTGGCAATTGTATAAATTGGTTAAAAGACTTTGGAAAACTGCTTGTATCTACTAAAGCTAAACATATGCCTTCATCATGACTCAGAAAATCCATTGTTACTACATAACTGAAAGACATGAGTGCATAGATTCTCAAAAATCATATTCAAAATGATATTTACAACAGGTTTATTCATATTTCCAAACTGGAAACAACCCATAAATCTACCTATAAGAGTATTGATGAGTGGTAATATACTCAAAGAATGAAATACTACCAACCTGTAAAAAAATACTACCCACCTATAAAAAATAAATACTACCCACCTATAAAATATAAATGCTACCCACCTATAAAAATAAATGCTACCCACTTATTAAAAATGGATACTACTTACCTATGAAATAATAAAATCTTAATATGCAGAATAATGTAGATTAATTTTATCAACATTATGTTGAGCAAAAGAAGTGGGACACAAAAGAGGATATATTGTATAAATCAATTTATATGAATTTCAAGAATTGACTAAATGATGGTTAAAAAAGCCAGAATAATTAGAAAACTGAGGATGAGAAATGAACAGAAAAATGAATGAGGGAATCTTCTGGAGTCTTGAAAATTATTGTACATCTGATTTTGGGTGGTACATACACTATCTTCAAGGTCTACACTTTTGTGTGTGTATGGACAGTTGGACTACAACTGGCTGAAGTGTGTTTTCTAACACTAAATTTTTTGAGGTTCTCTACAAAAAAAAATCCAAAAAATTAGCTGTGCTTGGTGGTGTGTGCCAGTAATCACGGTTACTAGGGAAGCTGAAGCAGGAGGGTTGCTTAAACATGGGTTGAGGCTACAGAAAGCCAAGATTGCACCACTGCACTCCAATCTGGGTGACAGAGCGAGATCCTGTCTCAAAAAATACATACATACATACATACATACATACGTAAATACAATTTGAGGCTGACTTTCAAATTGCAAAGTCCCTGCAATCTCCATTATGCCATATTGCTCTCCTAAAATAAATAATACCATCTATATCTAATTCTAAAGTTCAGTAACCATGAAACATGGAAGAGAATGTATCCTGAATAATAATACTGATGAAATCATATTAATATGGGAACAATTCAACAATATAAATAGGGAAATTGGAATTTCCCTATTTATGTTAAAGAACAAATGAAAGAGTAGGACCTTGGTTACACTCATGGTGTGTAGGTTCAACAGTAATACTGACAAACTATTTGAAAGGTAGGAGTTTTCTTTTTCTAAACAGATTTAATACTGCAAGACTGCTTTTTAAGTGTAAACATATTTAAAAAGGTAAATAGCACATAAAGACAAATAAGACATTAATATAATTAAAATAATATGTAATTTGATATAATATTCCTAAGGATCCCTTCAAATTAAGGTATTCTCACTAAATCTCTCCCAACCTATTGCTTATCTGGCTTATCTAATTCTGTCTCAGGTTTTCAGTTATCTCCAATGTGCTGAACACGTTTTGTAGCGTTAGGCCAGACCTCCCTCCACCTCTCTCATCCCCTTTGCTATCTAAACTTTTAGTGGATACTTGCACAACAGAATGCCCTATAATAAGCTCATCATCCCCTCCTCGGAATCTATTGGTGTATTCTCAAAATCATATTGCAGTATCACAGTTAGCCCACTCACCCAGCTAAGAACATTGTGTCGTACTTCACCACTTTCAGTCACTTTATATCTTTGATTATATGCATATAATATCCTATGCACAACATGCTGTTGTTTTTTGTCCCACTTATTATTCCTATTTTTAACCATTTTTTTGATATAGCTCAAATGACTCTAATTAACACTCTATCTTTAATTCTGTGCATATGTCTATTTCTAATTGTCTAATTATATTATAATCTTGTATATAATATTGCTGTATTTTCTATTGGAAGATAACTGCATCTAGTCCCTTGCCATTAAGACTATCCCATACATGCAGCCTTCTCATATGAAGGCAATTGTATAAACAGACATTTCCTCCTATGTATTATACACCAGTATTTATGGACTCTTTTCTGAAAACAGACTGAATATCTGAAGTAAAAGAGAAGGATACCTGTCTACAAAAGTTAAAGCTTTTATTTGTTTAGATCATGCTACACTGCTTTTCTTTTCCTATAAAAGGAATTGAGGGAAATTCTTCTCTTTTTATTCCGAATGAGGCCTGACATTTATGGCTGGAGGTCACACTAGGTCCAAAATTTCTGCTCCGAAGAAATCATAAGGGTGTCAAAACACTTTCTCACACTGTTGGTAGAGTTAAAGGGTAGAATTCACAAATATTTGGCTTTAACAGATGGATTTTGTCTATCTGCTTCATTCTGTAAGTGAGCCATGCCTCCTTCTCTTGGCTACAAAACCAGTAGGATACTTGAAGAAGATGGGAGCAATGGATTCTTATAGCTCTACCCTCCTTGGCAGTATATTTGGGAGAGAAAAAGGAAATGGTGTCTTCCAATTTTTTTTAAGAATTTCAATCCAAGGGATTAAAGCACTGTCTAATCAATAGAGTGGCAGGAACTCCAGTTTGACTGACATGATCTCACAGATAGTTGTTTTATTTTTAAATTTTTAAATGAATGAATATATGCATGAAAAAAGCAAATATAAAATGTTTATCTTCTGAATATATTTAGCTCTTTTAATTTTCATTTTGGAAGGGAACAATCAACACTTGACTATTTAACCCAAACCACGTTTTCCCAAAGTGTGATTTGCAGAACCCTGATTTAAGCAGCTGTTTGATAGGAATTAAGTGGTAGAAAGGCTTCAACAATCAAACACATTTGGAATCACATAGCTAAGCAAGGTTAAATAAGTTTCTTCTCTTCATGAGTTAGAGCATTAGATGTGCAAACATACCTTAGAATCTGTTGGCATATGCAGATTTTCCACAGTTTTTGAATATGGCACTTTTTAATGGATTGTCTCAAGATAAAAATATTTCATGGATTTCATGTTACATACAGCATGCTTTGCAAAATACCACTGTAGACTAACCATATATATTTTTCTATGTTTTCCTAACATTTCTGCCTTTTTATAAAACTATTTTCCTTTCATTCTCTGTTCCTGTTTGTTTAGTTTTCTGACCTTACAAAGCATCCACTGAACACGGCTTAGCAGGAGGTAGAAGCTATTTATTGTGGTGACAAGCTAAGTAACCTAAGAGGGTAAGAGCATAAGAAGAGATAAAAGGATGTTATTCTTAAAAAAAAAAAAAAAAAAAAAAAAAAAAAAATCACTGTTTTTTTTCCTGGTCTACTAGTTATTTTGTAGACTCATTTCACTAAAATACAAACGACTACATACAATGTCAACCTAAAGTACATCTTGCCTCCAAATCCTTTCTGGGTAGCCATATAAGCCATTCAGTGATTTCATTAGCCTCAGAACTATCATAATCCACATACTATTAATAGCATTTAGGTACTTGAGTTTAAGTAAAATATAAAATCTAAAAAAAAAAAATGACGAAGTTAAAAGTGCTGTGAAACTTCACTATAGTTAATAGTACATGGATTCTTTTTCATCAATACCATTCTGACTCTCCCATTGAGTAATTATTGTGTTGGCTTATTAATTCAATGATTTTGGCTTCCTTTTATATTAAAAAGTTCAGAAGTGAATTATAATAGAGATAATTCTAAAATTATTTGTTGAGATTCAGCCTGATATTCCTTGTGACTCATTTATTATATAATTAATATGTGATATTTCCAAGATTCAGTATTTATGATAAACAAGATTGTTCTGGAATGAAACAACTTCTCATAAGTAAATTACATATACTAAAGCACAGAACCCCACAGAACCCCTTTCTATGACTGTAAATCAGATGAAATCGTACTATGCTATATTTTATATGAATCTTTGAAGAACTAGTAGAATCCTGAATCCTTTACCAGTTTTTGCCCTAGCCAAAGTTCACATGGTAGATATGCAGACGGTATAGTGCAGGCATTTAGTACAAAGCTTTGACCTCAAACTTCCATGTAGAACGTACAGTTGTGACTTGGGTAGAATGACCTTTGAGTCAGGGTTATTCCTTTAATGCTTGTGGTCCAAAGCTTTGACTACAATAGTGAAAATCGCTCCATGCTCTGTTTTTTTGTCTATCTCTATATGTATCTTCTAACTTTTCCTCTTGCTTCCTTTAAAATATTTAGCATTTTTTAATTTAGTAATCTATTCCTTTACTTATTGATTATTGCTGTCATCATTTTCTTCCTGTGAGGATATATTACATTTTTAAAAAATCCATTAATATAAATCTTGATAACTTTTCTGAAGAATCGTAACTTTTTTCTTTTTTAATGATTTTTTTTTTTTTCAAAATAAAGATTCCTTTTTGATAGATTTGGAATGAGATCTCTAGTATACTTCATACAGTAGAAAAATTATTCATCATCATTCTTTCACAGATCCAATAACTTAAATCTGGAAAAATAAAATGTTCCCCATTGATATATACCTTCTTAATGGGGAAAACAAATTACGTTAAAACTAATTTGTATGTTTGCCATGAAGTTGAATGGAGACATATTGAAGGGAAATGTATGTCCCTTGTTCTTTAGGAAGGTGCCAAATCCTCTTTTCACCAAAAAAATGACCATTTGTTCTGCCTTTGTTTACAGTTTGAATTTCTGCTTGACTTCTTCAATTGTGAAATCTGGATCTCTGCAAGTACCTTAGAATATTTTCATAGTTTAGTTTCCAAGTAGCATTCTGCTTAGGGCCAATCCGATATCAACTATTCAGCAGCTGTGAATTAAGCCAGCCTTAGGGTTGGAATCAGATTTCTTTAGTACCCTCATGCATGCCATATAGTTGTTTAGCAAGCTGAGACATTTCTTAGTCCCTAGGAAATGAGAGAATATTTCTGTCAGTAACCTGATTTTGGAAATGTGAGTGAGCGCTTGATAAAATTTCATTTTGAATCTTTTCTCTGCTACTTAAGCTATCAGTTTACGCAGACTTCCAGAGTTACAGAAGAGTTATTCGTTGAAAAAAATATATTTTTTAAAATTCCGTGCTCAATTATCAGTCAATGTATCACAAGATTGAGCAGGTTCAAAAAAAAAAAGTCTCTAGATCCACAGAAGGCATGTGACTGAAATGCAATTAAATGCTTGATGACACACACTAGAAATGCACAGAAAGAACAAAGAGATTAAAGTGCAAAATTTCTTGAAATTAAATGGTCTATATGAATAAAATAATTGTATAACAATAATCTAAATGACACTTTTCGTTAATAATTCTAACAAATACTCTGCTCCTTCTTTAGGCTAGCCCTATTTACTGCTGCTTACTCTAGGAAATAGAATTTGTCAGTGAACATGGAACCATTGTTTACCTGTAAAATTTGTGTTGGTTTTCAAATATCAGTCCTCAAACAATCGTCTCTTTTCCTTCATTCATGTTTCTCAGAAAGATCTTATCCATTACCACGTAGTTCACATGAACCCTACAGGCTTGACAATTTCTTATCTTCTAATGTCCAGATAGCAATACACAAGATGTACTCATCATTTTAGAGATAAATATGGTGGAATAGGCAAAGGAAAAAATACATGTAAAAACTTTCTTTTATAGTCAAAATCACTTCTTAAAAAACATGCCAGGTGAGGTGACTGTCACTTGTAATCCCAGCTGCCCAAGAGGCTGAGGCAGGAGGTTTCCTTGAGGCCAGGAGTTCTAGGCTGTAGTGAGCTATAATCGTGTCACTGAGCTGTTTCTTAAAAAGCAAAGAAAGAAATATTTTTATGTGATAGGCAGTAAGCTGAATCATGAAATACGTATTTTTGTAGTTCTTTGTAATTTTCATTTTGACTTTTTAATGTTGTTATCTTTGAGTGTCACGAGAACCAAAGCAGTACACAATACACAAACATTAACTTTCCTGTTTTACAAGTAATGTTAGCAAGTATTTGCAAAGTCTTTAGTATGTTCCTGTTTAGTGAATGTTTAGAATGTGCCTGTTCCAAATGTGCTATATTGATGAACTTATTTGGGTTTTACAAAACTCAAAAAAAGAAGCACTATTATTTTCCCCATTTACACGTAATGAAGGAATCATGTCATAGAAAGTAAGTAACTTTTCAACATCCCACAGTTAGAATGGTAGAGCCTGAATACAACCCAGGCAATCTGGCCTCATAGAATTTCATCGTAACCTTTATATTGTACTGCCCCTCACATCACAAATAAGGAATCATCATGAAATTGTGATTTTTTTGCATTGTTAAATAAGCATTATTATAATCATTCTGTTCTATAGTTCTTGTCTTCTGATTTTAATTTATGAGAGATTAAAAAACCTAGTGAGCATATTGAAATTTCTGAATAAAACTTAGGACAGTGTTTTTCTCAAATCCAATGAAATGATTTAATTTCTAGATGGGTATCATTCTTTTGATCAAGAAAATGCCAATCAAGAAACCATGACCAAATGGCAGCAATTTTTTGTCAATGGTAAATTATGAGTTTGTGAATACATGATACATATGAGCGAAGCTACAATTGCTACATTCTAGTTAAGTGGAATGAATAGAATCATTATCCAACTAAGATTTATAAGTTCATAACAGGAACTTGTGTAGGTGATTGATATATGTTATGAAACAAAGCAAAGATCCCTATCTTTTATGGTCTACAGGCAAGCAAATGAAGTGAAACAAAAAAGACACAAAGGAAAAGAAACCCATAGTATATACATAAATTGTAAGGCCTTAGGAATTACAGAGAAAAATAAAATATGAAGCATGGTAAGAGGAAATCTGAAATTTGAAGGGGCTTATGATGATGGAATGACTACAGTTTTTAACAGGTGTACAGATTAGGTCCGACATTTAGGCAAAAATTGTAAAGAGGTAAGAAAGGTAGTTATCTAATTTTCTGAGCAAACAGCATTCCAGGAAATGGAATAACTAATATAAAGGATAAAATGGGGACAATCAAGACATAGTAAAGTGGTCAAGAGAACAGGTTATGTAATTTACATACAATTAAAATGTTAAAAGTGTTAAATATTTAAAGATGGTAACAATAGAGAATTAAACAAATCTGGGGTCCTCTCGAGCACTGGACATAGGCTTCATGCCCAGGAAGCTGGCCTTGGTGGTGGACTAAACAATCTTGGTGACAGTCTTATATCTTGGAGGGATGTAAGATTAGAGATGCAGAGGGGCCAGATCTTGTGGTACAATGTGAGCCATAGAGAGGACTTCTGCTTTGACGCTGAGTGAAATGGGGAACTAATGAATGGTTTTGAACGAAAGAGTGACATGTTTTTACTTATAGTTTTTAAAAGACCTCTTCTGCTGTTCTTTTAAGACTAAAATGTAGACTGGCAAGGATAGAAGCAGGAAAAAGTTGCATTAATAATTAATAATTGAGTTGGATGAAAACACTTTTAAGAAATCTGATGTATTTGCAGTAAATCTAGTAGTTCTACCTTATATGTGTAAATATGCATGTGTATATGGTAGTATAAACATATATTAAGAAGACCAGTTCAAATTAAGAGGACTATGTGGCTTTATGTAGATTGATTATAAGAGATAAAAATAAAACTAGTTCCCAAAAAGAGGGTTATATACAGTGATGATTGACATTATATTCAATGTAAATTTGCAGTTATGGAGATCTCATGCATTATTAGATTTCAGTTCTGTTGATAATCACAGTATACACTTAAAAACATCTAATGAATGAAGACATGTGAATCGTTATTGAAAGCAACCACAAATCTAAGATAAATATGTGTGAAAATATTTTTTGGATGACATCTTTTGAAGGAAGTTGTACATTTGACTCTTAATGGTATTTCTGAGTGGTAACATTTGTCTTGGTCCTTAGTTAATGGATCCTGAATAATATATTCATAATAACAATTTTATTATGCTGGCTTCAGAGTTAAATTGAGCAGTTTTTTTGTATACATGCACATTCTAGGCTTTATAAGTTAAGTTAGATTTACAGAAAGTCAAACATTAATGTTGACAGAAAGTCAAACATTAATTAACCTTCACAATATAGAGAAATCCTCCTTCAAGTATTTTTGTCAACTTTTAAAAGGAATATTGAAATTCTGTATCATTATAAAGTGAGAAAATCAGCCAAATTTAATCAGTGTAACCTATACTATAAATATAATTTTAAGAGTTTATTGCTTTCAAAAACAAAAAGATGGCTAAAGACAAATAATTCATGATCTCTAAAAATTTATTGTAAAAAATAAACTAGGGTGGGATTCTGGATAGATGGATGCATTGTTAGGGTAGCTTGTGAATCTCCCCTAATTTCCTAAATTAAAAAAAAAAAGATGGATAAATTAATATAGCAAAACCAAATGTCCCATTGAAATGTCTACATAGAATCACATGAAAAAATGGTTTCATAAACTCTAAAATATGTATGTGTGGTCAAACCTACAAAACCCACATGGAATAAGAAACTGCAAGAGAAGAAACAGAAGAAAAGTAAATAGGTTCTTGCAGCCCTGGAATCTGATGAACCCTCAAGTCACCCAAGATAATCTTCCCAGTTTAAACTGAGAAGAGTATCCAAAACTGAGAGAGTGGTTTTAGGCCTAAACAAATGGTGATTTTAAGGAGACTCTTCAAAGGAAAGAAGCAGTCTGAGCCCTTTGAAATCTAGAACCTAAAAAGCCAAAGCTCACATCCAGGATAAGACCCTCCATTACAAAGAAAGTGTTGGAAATATGATGGAAATGAGCGGGACAGAGACACAGGGGAAGAGAGAAGAGTTTAGGGGAATGATATCTCAGAAAGCATGTGAACATGTTTGATAATTTTATAAAAATAACAGAAGAAAAAAGCTCAAGAATGGTGGAGTTAGCAAAGCTATGCTGGCTCATTATTACATTTTGTAAAACACAAAAACATTAATCTCATTTAAAAATGAGCACGTAAAATGTGTTATATATAAATAAGGGAATACTCACCTGTAGTCTCAGCACTTTAGGAGGCCGAGGTGGGTGGATCGTGAGGTAAGGAGTTCGAGACCAGCCTGGCCAACATGGTTAAACCCGGTTTCTACTGAAAATACAAAAATTAACTCAGCATGGTGGTGCACACCTGTAACCCTAGCTACTCAGGAGGCTGAGGTAGGAGAATCAATCGCTTGAACCAGGGAATCGGAGGTTGCAGTGAGCCAAGATCACCCCACTGTACTCCAGCCTGGTGACAGAGTGAGACTTTGTCTCAAAAATAAATAAATAAATAAACAAATAAATAGTACTTAAATAATTATGCTTCCATAAAAACAATTATAAAGAAAAGAGAATAAAAAGCAGGATAACATTCATAAAAGAGTAAAAGCATAATAGAAAGACCTGCTCACAAATTGAAAAAAAATCCTTGTATTTCAAAATGATCTAAAATTAATGTCCAAAAAAAAAGAAGAAAAAGAATGAGTCCATGTCCTTTGCAGGGACATGGATGAAGCTAGAAGCCATCATTCTCGGCAAACCAACACAGGAACAGAAAACCAAACACCACATGTTTTCACTTATAAGTGGGAGCTGAACAATGAAAACACATGGACATAGGGAGGGGAACATCACACACCGGGGCTTGTCAAAGGGTGTGGGGCAAGGGGAGGGAGAGCATTAGGACAAATACCTAATGCATGCGGGGCTTAAAACCTAGATTATGGGTTGATGGGTGCTGCAAACCACCATGGCACATGTATACCTATGTAACAAATCTGCGCATTCTGCACATGTATCCCAGAACTTAAAGTAAAATAAAAAAAAAATTAATGCAAAAATAATTGAAGCTCTGAAAGAACAACTTAAATCACAAGTCAAAGAAAATAAGAAATGAGGTCAAGAAAGTATTTGAGAGAGATATGAAAAGAAAGAATTAAAAATTTTTTTAGTCAATTTCATAAGATATATAAAATATGCAAATATGAGATTTTAATATTCTTAAATGAAAAATTGAAATGGATTTGAGTTAAAGTATTAGATATGGCATATGTGACATGATAAATGAACACATTAAAATAGGATTTTTCCTGCAACAAAACAAAACAATACAACAGAAATGCAATTTTTAAATGTCACTGAAAAAAATCTACTGTAAACAAAATATTGCAGTGTCACAGTTCATACATAAAGTAACACAAAATGACTCACAGATTGACATATCCCAAGAAAAGTAAGTTTTAGTAGAAAGGGAAAGAAAAAAACAATCTTTGGATATTTAGGCAGACAGGTTATGTAATGTACAAAGAAAGGAAAATCAGATTGTCATCAATCTTTTTGACAATGCTTAAGACCATAAAACAATGAGATAATATATTTAGAATATTCAAGCAAAGAAAAGCTAATATTTTATGTTTAGTCAAACTGGACAGAGATATTTAGTAGGACCATAAAACACTCAGAAAAAAAATTTCTATGAATTTTTTAGATATATAGCAGGTGAAATATTTCCTACAATTAATGATGAGATTTGTAATTTATTTTAATAGATGATTATTATCAAATTATTATAGCATGTTGATTTTTAGATACATTTAAATCATGCTTTGAGACAGTACTATAACAATGACATAAGCATTACACAATTTACAATTATTTAAGGTTTTCACAAAAAATATTAGATGTCCTCCTAAAATACGCATGGGAGTGGAATAATTGTTTAAAGCTTTGTGAACTACTTAAAAAAAATTCTGATAGCCTGTGATAGTAGCATACTGGCTAAATTACAAATACAGTTAAAACAGAAGAAAGAAGGTAAATGTAAGGCTGTTGCAATTATCTAGGTAGAAATAATGGTTATTATGTTTCTAGAACCTCTGGTAAACATGAAGAAGGATCAAACTGGAATTTATTTTAAAGAAATAATTAGCAGGATTCAGTGATATAGAGAATATAAAGTATTTTTTTTTTAAAGAAGGATGCATCATATATGATTACAAGTTTTCCAGACGGAGAATCTAGAAAGTTACCTGGAAAAAACTTCATTGACAGAATTGGGTTAGCTGGAAAGCAAATGCACTTTGGGGATGATGTGGAGGAGGTGAATTTTGCGATAGTGATTTTGAGGTGACAAGCCTTGAAATGGCAAAGCCTTTTATATACGCAAGTTGCAAGTTTGTGGTCAGGACTACAGACATATATATGTGAGGTTATTGTTAGAGAAATAACAATATTGGTTATTGTTAGAGAAATAAATGACTAACAATGAGCTTGGGTGAAGATTCTGAAAGACCAAATGAAGACAATCCAGATTTCTAAGATTAAGTAACTTCCTATATTTTACAGCTGATTGCAGTCTTTTTTCAGCAGTAAGGGTTTGCTGAAAGATGGGGTGATGATAGAGGATATAGTTTCAAAATATCTTTGTCTTATATTACTCTAAGTAAGTCATTCTTAACAAATGAAATTTTCATGAAGGTTGCTGTGAGCATGTCGTATAAAGGCTTGGCTCTCGATTACATTTTAATATCTCAGTTTACAATACGGTTATCATAGGGTAGATTGTAGAAGTGTATATGTTGGGGAGGAAGAAAATACATCCAAGTGTATGAAGTAATTTATCTTTGTACATAGATCTAAAACACCAGAAATATTCTTCTACTCCAGGATTGCCTATTTTATAAGAAAAAAATTAGAAAACAGCCTAAGGCTGTGTCAACCCTATGTCAAAATGGATTGATAAATTCAGCATGAGAACTGTAAAGCTGTATATTTATTTTTTTTAAATTACAGTTGAATTTTATTTATTTATTTTTAATATTTTTTTCTCATTTTAGGTAGATTTCTAATGAGCCAAGATACCTAAGTTAATACTATAAAATTTTATATCATTAATATCTCTATAGATGTCAAACATTGTTCTACTCAGACATATTTTGGTGGGTGGGTTCCATGCTAAATTTTTTTTATTATTTGAAATATTCAGACAGTCATACTGTAATGACAGCCTATTTTCTGAATCCATGAGCAACTAAGTTTTAGTTGTGACATTATCACCAGTTGAAATATTTCTGTCTTAAAAAAAAAGTGAATCATATTACTTAAGAATTTAACCAGAAAATAAATTGCAAAACACCACCATAAAGGAAGGTAGTTCATGAAGTTTTATAATTATACTGGCCAATATGTAGACTCTAAAATCTACCCTCCAGTCAAAGTAAATAGGATTTCAATGGTTATTGAAATTTTGGCAGAATTATTTATAAATAACATATCACAAGTTGAAGAGATAAGAAAATGAAAATAAATTATATGTTTCCTGAAAATAATTATATTTAATCTCAATTTCAGATATCACTGCTTTATTTTTATTGTTACTGAGAGTATTATAATATAAATCAAGATGTCAGAAAGATATGAGATGCCATGTGGTAGAATAAGAGAAAATGTAAGGAAAATTAATTATTAACTTCCTCCCAGAGAATGTAATATGACTTGAATAAATCAAGTTTATCTAGCTAGTTATGGTCTACCATCTACCTATCTCTATCTACCTACTGATGTATTGAATATATTGTGTCCCTAAACTTTAAAATGTTATAAAAGCCTGTGTGCGAATTGTTTTTCTCTTTAATTTAAAATTAATCTTTGTAAGAGTGGAATTACATTTTATTTTTTAAAAATCAGCCTCAAAACTATCTTAGCTTATAACATGCCAGAAATAAAATTTTGTCTTAATGTTTCCCTAAAATCTCAGTCTTTATATAACATGCTTTACATAAGAGTGTGTACGGAAATTTAAGTTTTATTATATACATTTTGGCTCCGCTGAATTTATTGCCCATGAATGAGGACTTAGATTTCAGGAAAGCAGTAGTGTGAATGATGTGGAAGGTGGTGGGAGACATTGTGTTGGTTCAAGTGGGTGATAGATTGAGGAGCAGTTGTAAGCTGGAACCTCCTAGTGATGTAAATACCTGGACATATGCCATATAATTTTCTAAAAAGCTCTCCAGTCACCCTTTTTACTTTTCCATATAGATCAAGATTAATTTTTGTGCATCATTTTTCATTATGGGGGTATCAAACTCAGTGGCTTCAGAGGCCTACTCTTAATATAAAATGCATTTCATTAATAGGCAAGATAAAGATGGAGATGACTGTAGAGAACTTGAAATTTCAAGATCCACTAGGTGTTAACAGTATATACGAGGGCTAATGTAAGATCTGCAGATTTTTTAACAGAAGTAGGAAGTCTGCGTTTCTAAATGAAATAAGTAATTTTTAAAATACTGAATTGTTAAAATTAAATGTATATATGAAAAATAAAATAATAAAGGAATAACAAAATTAATTTAGGGGACAGTAATTTTCTTTTTAATTATCTGCATTACAACCTCCATCTTCCATCTTAACAGGTTTTTCTTCTACTCTGAGAAAAGCTTTTTCTTGAGCCAGATATTTTTATTGCTGTATACAAAGAGAAAAACAAGTATAGCTTAAGCAATTTCCCCACTTTGTCCAAGATTGTATAAATACTACTGGACAAACTTCCCCATGGTTGACATCTGTAATTTTTGTTTACCTGAAAATGACTTCAAATTGGTTTAATATTTGTATACTATTTTCACCCAGTATACAACTCTGGTTGGCATATTTTTTTTTTCCTTTAAGTAATGTGAAAATGTCATGGCAGCATCATTAAAAAATACACACTACATAAGATAGTAAAGAAAGTTGTTTGGACTGAAGAGATTACAGCAGCAATAAAAATACTGGTAAGGGTAAATATGTTGGTAGATATATAATTGTATTGATCCATTATCAAGCTGCTACTTACTGAGTAATTTATAAAGGAAAAAGGTTTAATTGACTGAGAGTTCTGCAGAGATGGGAAGGCCTCTGGAAAATTATAATCATGGCAGAAGGGGAAGCAACACATCCTTCTTCACATGTGGCAGGTAGGAGAAGTACTGAGCAAAGTGGGACAAGCCCCTTATAAAACCATCAGCTCTCATGAGAACTCACTATCACTGAGAACAACAGGAGGGTAACCGCCCCCATGATTAAATTACCTCCCACTGGGTCCCTTTCATGACATGTGGGGATTATGGGAACTACAATTCAAGATGGAGTGGAGACACAGCCAAACCATATCAAAAATATATTTTCATTAGCTTAATTTTATTCTTCTAAATTTGTTCATTCAAGCAAAAATTCTAACGATGTATTGTAGGTTTCATAAAATATGTAGATGCTATATATAAAAAAATAGCACAAAAGAATGGGAGTAAATGAAAATATATGACTGCAGTCTTTTTTCATTTTAAGTGATATGGTAAAATATAAACACTAAGAGTCAATGATAAGTTTGAAATGCATATTATAATTTCCAGATGTAACACAAAATATATATATATATATGTGTGTGTGTATATATATATGTGTGTGTGTGTGTGTGTGTATATATATATGAGAAAGAGAGTGCCAATGAGAGAAAAATGAGAAAGAAATACATCTTTTAAAAAACAGACAGACCTGAATTGAATCTTACTTGAATTATCTTAATTGAATTAAATTGATCTTAATTGAATTAAATTGAACCATATTAATAATAAAATAAAGGCCGAGTGCGGTGGTTTAGATCTGTAGTCTCAGCACTTTGGGAAACCATCAAGCCGTGGTGGATCACTTGAGCCCAAGAGTTGGAGACTACCCAGGGCAACAAAGCGAGACCCTATCACTGTAAAGATTAAGTAATTATATGGGAGCAATGGCACATATGTGTAATCCCAGCTAGTGGAATTTTTTGATTTTGGGTATTAACCTAATCTTAAATTCCTGGGATAGATCCCACTTGGTCATGATACATAATTATTTTTATATTATATTTTGCTGAATTTGATTTACTAATATATATAGTATATATAATACTAATGTATTTTATCTGTATTATATATATCAGTATATACACTAATATTATATATAATATAATTATATATAATTATAATATTAGTGTATATACTATATACTATTATATAGTAAAAATAATATATAATTATAATATTAGTGTATATACTGATATATATAATACAGATAAAATACATTAGTATTATATACAATATATAATATAATTATATTGTTAGTGTATATACAAATATAGTATATATTATATTAGATATATATGATTATATAAATATATATTATTAGTATATATGCTATTATAGATGTTATATGTAATATATAAGTAAATATATACTATATAAGAAAATATATACATAGTTAACATAATATACATATATTAGTAAATCTATATAGATTATATATTTTATATATTATAAAATATACTATGTGTTATATGCTACATATACAATATATAATATCAAATATATATTTGATTTCCTAATATATATTATACATAATATATAATTTCCTTTGGAGACATGATCTGACAATGTCACCCAGGCTGGACTGCAGTGGCTCCATCATGGTTCACTGCAGCCTCGACCTCTGGGCCCAAGCAGTTCTCTTACCTCAGCCTCCTGAGTAGCTAAGACCGCAGGAGTACTAATATTTTTGAAGTATTTTTTGTTTTGTTTTACCTTTTTTTTTTTTCAGTCTACATTTCTATTTTATATAAGTCAGTAGTCTTTTTTGTAATGCATTTATCTGGTGTTGGTTAACAAGTTAATATTAATCTCAGAATGAGTTGGTAAGTGTTCTCTCCTTTTCTATTTTTTGAAATAGTTTATATATAATTGAATTTAATTCCCTAATTTATTTCTAAAATTCACCAGTGAAGCCACTGGACCTGGGATTTTCTGTGTGAAAAATTTTAAGATCACCAACTTAATATCTTTAATTTTAAAGTTCTATCTATATTTTCTATTTCTTTTGACTCAGTTTTGATAGCATTTTAATTTCTAGACGTGAGTCAGTTTTATCTAGGTGAACTAATGTTTTGGCATATAGTTACTCATAATTTTACTTATAATTATTTTTATTTCTTTAAGTTCTGAAATGATATCCTCTCCTTCATTTTTAATTTTAGTAATTTGAACATTCTTTTATGGTAAGTCTAAATAAAGTTTTGTCACTGTTGTTGATCTTTTCAAATAACCAACTTTGGATTTTTCTAATTTATTCTATTATTTTCCTATGCAACATTTTATTTATTCTGCTTAACTTTTTGTCTGTTTGTTTCCTTTCTCCTGGCTGTTCAGAGTTTATTCTTTATATTTTCTTGAGGTGGGAGGTTAGGTTTTTAATTTGAAATCATTCTTGCATTCTTTTTTAACATAGGCATTTGTAGTTATAAGTTTTCCTCTAAACAATACTTAGAAAAATAGATCAGTGAAACATAATAGAAAGTTCAAAAATTGATTCACATTTTATGATAAATGGATTATTTTTGAAGTCACTAAAGGAATTCAGTGGAGATAGGAACGTCTTTCTAACATGAGGCTGGATAAAGTAGATATGCATAGGGACAAAAATGAATCTTTATGGCTCACATCAGAAACCTGCACACACACATACACACAAATAATTAGAAATGTATTATAGACTTACATGAAAAAGATGCAAACAAAGCTTTTAAGCAGATTATTTTGACAACTGTAATAGAAGCATATTTCTTACTCAGGACACAGAAATAATGAAGGAAAAAATGATAAATTAGACTTAATCAAATTTAGAAACATATTTTTATTATATGACAGTGTTAAAAAATATAAAACACATATTAGAACAAAGCATGTGTCCAGAATATATAGTATCCTATATAAATTAAAACTAAGAATACATACATAACAACGGATTGGCAATACATTTGAACAAACAATTCACAAAGGAAGCAAAATAAAGGGCCAGTGTGCATATAAAAAGTGTTCAATATCATGAATCATTGGGTATATGCAAATGAAAATCACATGAGACATACTCAAATGGGAAAACTTTACATTCTGGCAACATTAAATGTTGACAAGGATGTGGATTAGTAACTATCATATATTACTGGTGGGACCTTCTTTGATGGAATTGCTGATAAATTATTTGGCATATTCTTTTGAAGTTAAACAAATGCGTATTCTATGACCTACTATTCCACTTATAGTCTTTATTTAAGATGAATAAAAATATAAAATCAGAAAAAGGCTTTCATAACAATTCTATTTATATTTGCTAGAATATGAAAACATAAGGGCTGATCAACAGGAGAATGAATAAACAAATTGTTTTCTGTTTATACTATGCAACACTATTCACCATTAAAATGAAACAAACTATTGATATATTCAATAAGATAGGTGAATCTCGTGGACATTATGTTGAGTGAAAGAAACTGGTCATAAAATGGTAGATAACTCATGATTTCTGTTATATGAAAGTCTAAAAACTTCAAACTTGTTTATGGTGGGAAAAAACAAATGTTGCCTTTTGGAATTAAAAGTATAGGATCCTAGGGAACATTGTGTGGTGGTGGTAATGTTCTTTATTTTGATATGGGTGTAGGTTAGATGGGTATATAAATTTATTGAAACTCACAAAACTGTATTCTAAAATCTTGTGTATTTTATCATATGTAAATTTTACCTAAAAAAATAAAAACTACAGACAAAAATTGAACTCTAATTAGTAGAATTTTTTGTTGTATGAATTAAGAAATCTAAATTTTTTTTCTGTATATTCTATTTTGAAAAAATGAGCAAATATATTGAGGTTGATTAGAGCCAGATTTTTTTACTATTGAGAAAGGGAATTATAAATACAAAAAGGGAAAAGAATGCTTAATGAAAGCATTAAGCAATGTGAGTTCAAATCTCAGTTTCTAAATGCCAATTTCCACTAAAAGCAATTAAAGTTCCTTGAAGAAATGACTAATTCCTATAAGAAGAATTAAAAAATGATCCAAAGACATTGTGATGTGTCAGAAAGTAAGTATCAAAATCATGGAGACTTCTCAGATGTTCTCAGGAATCAGCTTGCTGGGCTTCACACTGGCCAAATCTGAATAATTTGAGCATCAAAATATTTACTAAATTATGTCTTATTAAATGAAAAAGAAATCATTTAGCCTACGCTGATATAAATACATGAATAAACACATAAATAAATGCAAACAATGGAAAATCACTTCCTTATAAAACAAGGACAAAGTTAAATCATACGGAAGGAATGAAGGTGTTAGAAAATTATCAGATGATAAAAATACTGGATACATTTTGCTGAAGATAGTTCCAGTTTCATCTGTGCTATGTAAAAAGCCTGAAAGTTGTCATTTTCATCTTTATATCAAGACAAAGCTGGGTGAACTGGTCAAAAACTTTTCTAGGAACTATCAGAAAACTGGTGTAGAAGGAAAAACTGCTACTCCAAAACCTGAACATTTAAATCTACAGAGATACAGACAATATCTACTTAATTGCAGTAGAAGCCATAAACTAGTAGGAACTCAGAAGCCATAAACTGGTAGAAATGGTAATTTTGATAAATTGCTGGAGGCTGAGTGTGAATAAATATGAGAGTGCAAAATTCCGGAGGGCTAAAGTTTTAGAGGGGAGACCATCACATTCATGGGATTTACCTACAGAAACTTCACTAATTTCTTACAAATGAGGTCCAGGAAAAATTCCCTTCCAGTTGTGGCAAGCAGAGGAGAAGAGTTACCACTGAAATAAATCCAGAGACTTCACAATAAGGACTACTATGTGCAGAGAATTTTTTTGCCAGAGTATTATCCCAGTTGAGGAATGGAAATTCCTTTTACTTCAAGTCTCTCCCACCAGCCTTTCTGTTTCATTAAGGAAGAAAAAAACAGTCAACAACTGTCAGGTGCTTCTCAAAAGAAAACATACAAACAGCCAACAGACATATGTAAAAATGCTCCCACATATGTAAAAATGCTCCCACATCACGAATCATCATAGAAATATATAAAACCACAATAAGATACCCTCTCACACCACTCAGAATGGCTCTTATTAAAAAGCCAAACAAACAAACAAACAAACAAAAACAGATGCTGGCAAGGCTGCAGACAAAATGGAACACATGCATTGTTGGTGGGAATGTAAATTAGTTCAGCCACTGTGGAAAGCAGTTTGGAGAGTTTTCAAATAACTTAAAACAGAGCTACTACCATTCAACCCAGTAATTCCACTACTGGGTACACACCCACCCAAAGGAAAATATATCAGTCTACCAAAACAACACATGACTCCTATATTCATCACAGCACTCTTCACAATAGCAAGGCCATAGAATCAACCTAAGTGCCCTTCGATGGTGGATTGCATTAAGAAAATATAGTAAATATACACCATGGAATACTACACAGCGATAAAAAAGAATGAAATTATAGCCTTTGTGGTAAAAATGGATGGAGTTGGAGGCCATTATTCTAAGTGAATTAATGAAGAAGCAGAAAGTGAAATATCACATGTTCTCATTTATAAAAGTGGGAGCTAAATTTCAGGTATGTGTGGACATAAAGATGGGAACAAGAGATACTGGGGACTAGTAGAGAGGGGAGAGGGAGAGGGTGGAATGGGTTGAAAAACTCTGTTGGTACTATGTTCACTACCTGGGTGATGGGATGAATCATATCCCAAACCTCAGCATCACACAATTTACCCATGTAATAAACCTGCACACGTATCCCCTGAATCCAAAATAGAAATTGAAATTAGAAAAAAAAGAAAAAACAGTTGTCAGGACTGTCATAAATAGACTACAAATATTTCAGCCAGGGAAATTAGTAGATAGCAAGGAAAAAAGAATTTATACTCGTGAAAAAATACAAACAATTGTGAATGTTAGATATGAGAGACACAGATCATCTAAAAGATGGACATTTAATCAGAAGATGATAAAATGCCTTTTAATCCCCTTTCCACCCCAACAGGGCACCATGATAGTAACAGTGGATTGCAGGTAAAAAAGCGGCATGTCATGGACTCTCTCCGATGAACAGTATTTAGTTAAGGATAAAGTCAAGAGTAGAAATATAAATACAGACCATAGAGTAATTTAAAGCCTCGGGCATCTATAGATATAGCAAATATTGACACAACCCACTTCTAGACAGGTTAACATAAATCTTTACACTAAAGGCCTGCTTATCTCAGTTCTTGTTAACTGATAATATACCTGCATTTCAACCAAAAATTATAAGATATACCAACCAAAACACAGACACACACAAAACAAAGAAGCAAAAATCCCTCATCTGAAGAGACAAAATAATCATTAGAATTGGATATGACACAGATTTTGGAATTATTAGATAATTTAAAATAACTAATTAATATAAGAGTTTTAATAAAAAAATTAACAAACAAAAACAAGTAGGTAGAGTAAGCAGAGAGATAAAAAGTGTAAGATTAAAATACTAGAAGTAAAAAACAATGTAACAAGATTAAAAATGCTCATGATGAGCTTATGAGCAGAATTAAAAACAAAAAGAAAACAAAACAGAGCATCAAAGAACATTGGGACAGTTCCAAGCTATGTAACGTATGTGTAATTGGATTACCTGAAGAGAAAAAAGAAAACAGCAGTAATAATGGCTAAGTACTTTCCAAAGTTAATGATAAACACTGGACCATAGATAAAAGGAGGCTGAGAAAACACCAACCAGAAAAAATACTTCTCCCCCAACAAAAAATAAAAACACATTAGCCTATCATGTTCACAGAGAGAGAGAGAGAGAGAGAGAGAGAGAGAGAGAGAGACTCTTAAATGAAGCCCGAAGAGAGAAAAAGGAACTTTTAGTATAAAGGATAACACAAAATTACAGTGGACATGTGAGAAATCAGACGAGTGGAATAGAATATTTAAAGTGTTAACAGAAAAAAATATAATATTTTATCTCACATTAAAGCAAATGACGAAAATAAAAAGAATATAAGTCTAGGTAAAGAGCCTATAGGATTTTCTTGTATTATTCCTACACTTTTTGGAAGTTTAAAACTATACCAAAGAGATTAAAACTAAATCAACATAATGAGTTACTGAAAATAAAGTAATGTTTCCAACTCATAATCCTTTAGAATTAGAGATAAAGGAATGTAGAGATCTAATATGTTTCCAGAAGATTTCCCTTATGTAAGGAATAGGAAAATGTAAG
The DNA here is from genome assembly GCF_043159975.1 of Macaca nemestrina. NCBI lineage: Eukaryota > Metazoa > Chordata > Mammalia > Primates > Cercopithecidae > Macaca > Macaca nemestrina. The sequence continues at coordinate 59,257,912 of NC_092134.1, forward strand.
TTAAATAATAATGTCAGTTGAAGTCACTGCTGTGGTGAGAAGCACCTTGGCTACAATCATGGCAAAATGAAAAAGAGGTTTACATTGGGAATTTTCTTTCCTACTGAGCTTATCTTTTTCTTGAGACTAACAAGTCTTGATGTAGACATAGCCTAGGACACCCTAGGAGCAAAATAAGACATACCATTTTACTTAAATTCAGATAATTCTATTCTGACAAAAAAGACGAACAAGAGAAAAATGTAAAATGTTAGGAAAGTTGGAAAGTTTCTGTGTCTACTAGATCATTCAGCATAATTTAAGGCACTGTGAAATGATGATCCTTCATATTAGCAAAAAGTTTTAATATGTTTACATTCATCAAAAGAGATTAATTTATCTCTTATCTATGTACATAATCAGTAGTAATTATTTAAATATAATACGTAAATTACAGTACCACATTTACTTTAGATAACTTTTGATACATAGTCAAAATCTAAGCAATAAGTCTGCTTGTCAGGCAAAATAAGTTAAAATTGTTAATATTTAAAGTTTGCATAAAGGAAAATTTCTGTAAGTGATAATTCCTGTTTTCAATTCATTTTGTAACTGTTCATATAATCAAGAAACCTGTTAGTATGAGCCAAAGAACAGTTTATGCATGCAACATAGATTATTTCTGGACTACTCCATGCTTTTTCCTCTGCCATACCTATTAGAACTAATTGGTGTAATTCATGTATTACTGGGAATCCTATGAGCCTACAAATAACATTGTAATTATCACTTCAAATTTTCAAAATACTTGATCAAATCTGAAAACCTTCCACAATTCTGTATTAGTATCTAACTGTATGTTGATTGTCTTTATCATGATCTTAAAGGAGGAGAACACATTTAACTGAAAGAATGTAATTAGCCCATTAATTTCTGATATTTTTCCTCAGTTAGCGGTTTTTCCATATGTAGTCAATAAGTGTATTGTGAATATCAGTAGAAGTTACCAAAATATCTCAGAGCAGATATCAAGAAAACCCAATGAAGAAAGGTTGGTTGCTATTAGTTTATGAAGTGGTAGTGCATTTATTTTTATAAATATAATTATTCTTTCATAATAAATCTCTATACAAGATTTTAAACTCTACCCAAAAAGTGGTCATTTTAAATTGATCTTTGTATTTCTGGCATTTAACACAATGTCTGGCACAGTGTACCTTATAGACAAAATAATGGAAGGAACGAAAGGAGAAAGAGTGGGAGAAGGAGGAAGAGAAGTTAGCAGAGTACAAACAGAGGCCTTCTGAGGACAGATAAACTAAAAGTTATTTTTTTGTGGAAGAATTTTGGATGGAAATAGCATAAATATTCCCAGGAGTATTTGGTAAGTAGAATGCTTTAATTCAAAGTAAAAACAAGAACAATGTGATTTTCAGGCTTCATCTGAAGTAAGGTGAGTAGATGGGCAACGTTATTTGTTTTTGTAGTTTAATATTAATTTAAAGTCAATTTGTAAAGTATGAAAGATCCATGAGCTTCAGAAAGTAGTAAGATCAATGAGCTGTCATTGTTTTCTTTTTCAGAATTTTCTTAGCTCTTCTTAGAAGGCACTCAAATATACCAGACAAGAGCATCAGGTTGGAAACCAGCTCACCTCCAACCATTTCTAGACACTTGACACTGTGAGTTAGGGTTTAGTGCCTCTCTTGTTTAGCATGGGTAGAATGGAACCAATCTACATCCACATCCAAACTGTCTTTAGATTGTCAAAATTGTTTTCAGTTTTTACGAATATATTTGCTGTATAGGTTGTCATTTTTCCCAGAATTAGTAAAAACCGTTCTAAAATTCATGTTGGACCAAAAATGATCTTGAAAAGCCAAAACAATCCTAAGCAAAAAGAACAAAGCTGAGGCATCATGTTACCTGACTTCAAACTATACTACAAGCCTACAAAACAGCATGGTATTGGTGAAAAACAGGTACATAGACTAATGGAACAGAAAACAGAATCCAGAAATAAAGCCACACACCTAAAACTATCTGATCTTCAACACAGTTGGCAAAGATAGGCAATGGAGAAATGATTGCCTCTTGGTGCTGGGATAGCTGCCTAGCCATATGCAGAATCATGAAACTGGACCCATACCTTTCACCATATACAAAAATTAACTCAAGATCGATTAGAAATTTAAATATAAGACCACAAACTCTAACAATCCTAGAAGAAAACCTAGGAAACACCATTCTGGTCATTGGCCTCAGGAAAGAATTTATGGCTAAGTCCTCAAAAGCAAATGCAACAAAAACAAAAATTGACAAATGGGACCTAATTAAACTAAAGAGCTACTGAAGAACAAAATAAACTATTAACAGAGTGAACAGACAGTGACAGAATGGGATAAAATATTTGCAAACTATGCAGCTGATAAATATCTAATATCCAGAATCTGTAAGGAACTTAAACAAATCAGTAAGCAAAAAACAAATAACCTCATTAAAAGTGAGTAAAAGATAGAAACAGACACTTCTCAAAAGACATACAAGCAGCCACCAAGCATATAAAAAAATGCTCAACATCACTAATTTATCAGATAAATGCAAATCAAAATCAGAATGAGATATCATCTCACACCAGTCAGGATGGCTTTTGTTAAAAAGTTAAGAAAAATAACCAATGTTGGCGAGGCCCCAGAGAAAAAGGAACACTTAAACACTGTTTGTGAGAATGTAAATTAGTCCAGCCACTATGGAAAGCAGTTTGGAGATTTTTCAGAGAACTGAGAGTTGAGCTACCATTCAACCCAGCAATCCCACTACTGGGTATATATACAAAGGAAAATAAACTATTCTACCAAAAGGACACAAGCACTTGTATATTTGTTACAGCACTATTCACAATAGCAAAAACATGGAATTAACCTAGGTACCCATCAACAGTGGATTAGATAAAGAAAATGTGGCTGGTCACAGTGGCTCATGCCTGTAATCCCAGCACTTTGGGAGACCAAGGCAGGCAGATCACAAGGTCAGGAGATCGAGGCCATCCTGGCTAACATGGTGAAACCCTGTCTCTGCTAAAAAAAAAAAAAAAAAAAAAAAAAAAAAAAAATTAGCCAGGTGTGGTGGCAGGCACCTGTAGTCCCAGCTACTTGGGAGGCTGAGGCAGGAGAATGGTGTGAACCCTGGAGGCGGAGCTTGCAGTGAGCCGAGATTGTGCCACTGCACTCCAGTCTGGGCGACAGAGCAAGACTCTGTCTGAAAAAACAAAAAAAAACAAAAACAAAAAGAAAAGAAAATGTGGTGTATATATACACTATGGAATACTACACAGCCATAAACAAGAATGAAATCATGTCCTTTACAGCAACATGGATACAGCTGGAGGCCATTATCCTAAGCGAACTAACACAGAAACAGAAAACCAAAGACCACGTATTCTCACTGGGAGCCAAACACTGAGTACACATGGACATAAAGATAGGAACAAGAGACACTAGACTATTAGTGGGGAGAAAGGGAGAGGTGGGGAGAGAGGGAAAGGAGGAAAAGGGCTGAATGATTACCTATTAGGTACTATGCTCACTACCAGGGTGACAGGTTTAATCATGCCCCAACCTCAGCATCATGTGATATACCTTTTTCACAAGCCTGCACATGTATTCTCTGTTTCTAAAATAAAAGATGAAAAAAAAAAAAAAAAAAGATGTCTCCTTGAAATACTCATTTGTGTTTAACTGAAGTCAATGAGATGAAGTACCTTTTCATTTGTTGTTGTCTATTTCATCTTTTATGAAGCTCCCATTGAAGTCTTTTGTCTATTTCCATCTAGTTGTTCTCTTACATTTTGATTCAAATATCTGCTTTTTTTTTTTTGAGGTTTAAAAATTGATCATTCAGCTCGATTATTTTAAAAATTAGTTGATTTTTTTATCTTAAATAAAAATAAATGTGAATTACTTTTAAAGTACCATAATCACAAATATTTTGCCACAAGCTGTAAATAGTTCCCATATTCTGTAACAATTTTCTTATTAACCTATATAATATTGAAAAATAGACTTTTAAACTATCTTTTCACTGTTTGACTATAGTTTGTGTTATCAGAAAATATGGTTTCTATAATACATGTTCTGTGGAATCCATGGATGATTCCTTTACTGATTAGAAAATAGAGAAATTTGGTAAATACTTCATGTGTGAAGGGGTGGCCTACCCCTCCACACTTGTGGGCGTTTCTCATTAGGTGGAACGAGAGACTTAAGAAAAGAAATGAGACACAGAGACAAAGTATAGAGAAAGAAAAAGTGGGCCCAGGGGACCGGTGCTCAGCATACAGGGGACCCACGCCGGCACCGGTCTCTGAGTTCCCTTAGTATTTATTGATAATTATCTTTACCATCTTAAAGAAAAGGAAGTGGCAGGATAATAGGATCATTGTAGGGAGAAAGTCAGCAGTAAGACATATGAATAAAGATCTCTGTGACATGAATAAGTTTAAGTGGAAGTGCTGTGCCTTGATATGCATATGTAAACATCTCCATAAATCTTTTTACTGCATAAAGAGCAGCATTGTGCTAGCAAGTCCCGCCTTTTGCCCTAAGGCGGTTTTCTCCTTTCTCAGTTAAACAGAACATACAATCGGGTTTTTTTTTTTTTTTTTTTTTTTTTTTTTTAATAATTTCAACTTTTATTTTAGAATCAAAGAGTACATATTCATATTTGTTACATGTTGTGTGATGCTGAGGTTTGGGGTACAAATGATTCTGTCACCAGGTAGTGAGCAATGGGTCATTTTTAGCCCTTCCTCTCTCCCTCTCTCCCCTCTTTTGGAGTCCCCAATTGTTCTCATCTTTGTGTCCATGTGTACCCAATATTTAGCTTCCATTTGTAAGTGAGAACATGCAATATTGGTTTTCTGTTCCTGGAATAATTTGCTTAAGATAATGTCCTCCAGCCACCTCCATGTTGCTGCAAAGGACATAATTTCATTCTTTTTTATGGCTGTGTAGTATTCCATGGTATGAAGATGTCACATGTTCAAGCACATCCACTGTGTTTGTGTTGAGGTTTCATTGCACATGACTCAGTAAAAAATACATGGACTATGCTAAACCACCTATTAGCTGCTTTTACTGGCAAAAAGAAGAAGAAGAAGAAGGAGAAGGAGAAGGAGGAGAAGGAGAAGGAGAAGGAGAAGAAATTGAAAGTCTTTTAAAAGATCACAGCTCTCTTCACAATAGTAAAGACATGGAATCAGTCTAGGTGCCCATCAATAGTGCATGTTCTTGGGATTAACACTGGGGAGAGGAGGGGAGGGAAGGGGAGGGAAAGGGAGGACAATTGGGTTTTATACCGAGATGTTCCGTTGCCCAGGGACGGGCAGGAGACAGATGCTTTTCTCTATCTCAACTGCCAACAACTGCCAAGAGGCCTTCTTTCCTCTTGTACTAGTCCACCTCAGCACAGACCCTTCACGGGTGTCAGGCTGGAGAACGATCAGGTCTTTCGCTTCCCACGAGGCCATATTTCAGACCATCACATGGGGAGAAACCTTGGACAATACCTAGCTTTCCTAGGCAGAGGTCCCTGCGACCTTTGGCAGTGTGCGTATCCCTGAGTACTTGAGATTAAGAGAATGGTGATGACTTTTAACCAGCAAGCTGCCTTCAGGCACTTGTTTAACAAAGCACACCCTGCACAGCCCAAAATCCTTTAAACCTTGAGTCACCATACCACATGTCTCTTGCAAGGACAAGGTTGGGGGTAGGGTCACAGATTAATAGTATCTCAAATACAGAACAAAATGGAATCTCTTATGTCTGCTTCTTTTTATATAGACACAGTAACAGTCTGATCTTTCTTTCTTTTCTCCACACATGTGTACTTGACAAGAATGCATTTACCCTATTTTAGGGGTGCAGAGTACTTCACATATTTTTTTCAAATTAAGCTTGTTAATTGTGTTCTTCAATATTCTGAGCCAGGCGCAGTGGCTCTTGTTTGTAATCCCAGTACTTTGGGAGGCCAACGCAGGTGGATCATTTAATTCCAGAAGTTAGAGACCAGCCTGATCAACATGGCAAAACCCCATCTCTATGAAAAAATACAAAAAATTAGCCAGCCCTGGAGGCATATGCCTGTGGTCCCACTATTTGGGAGGCTGAGGTGAGTGACCTCCCTTGAACCTGGGAGGTTGAGGCTGCAGTGAGCTATGATCATGCCACTGCACTCCAGCCTGGGTGACAGTGTGAGACTTTGTCTCAAAAAAAAAAAAAAAAAAAAAAAAGAAATTCATTATATTGTTACATGTTACATTTTTGCATCTACTTGCTTTATTAGTTTTTTGAGATTTTTGACATGCTGGAATATCTGTATATAATCATAGACCTTTTTGCTTCCTATAATTATCTTTCTTTTAAAAAAGTGAGCATATGCTGTTAAAACATCAAACATTCATAACCATTTCATGTTTAGATTAGGTTGTTTTTTATCATTGTGTAATGACTTCTTTGTACTATGAATAAGTTAAGCCAAAAACCTAATTTGTCAAAAATAATATTCCTGCCTGTTGTTTTAAAACTATTTTTTTTTTTTTTTTTTTTTTTTTTTTGAGACGGAGTCTTGCTGTGCCCCAGGCTGGAGTGCAGTGGCGCAATCTCGGCTCACTGCAAGCTCCGCCCCGCCGGTTTCACGCCATTCTCCTGCCTCAGCCTCCCAAGTAGCTGGGACTACAGGTGCCCGCCACCTCACCCGGCTAATTTTCTTGTATTTTTAGTAGAGATGGGGTTTCACCGGGTTAGCCAGGATGGTCTCGATCTCCTGACCTCGTGATCCGCCCATCTCGGCCTCCCAAAGTGCTGGGATTACAGGCTTGAGCCACCACGCCCGGCTGTTTTAAAACTATTTTTAAGGTAAATTTTTAATTTCCGATTTATAAACATTCTCTGTGATTTTGTTGTAGTCCTTTTGAAAGTAAACTTTTTATAAGTAATAATGATTTTCAATACACTCTATAATTTATTTACAGTTCTTTAATAGCTAATATATTTTGACTTATTTCTACTATATTTTCTATGCTTTCTTTACCTTTTTCACCAACATCCTTGCCTCATTTTGGATTTATTAAGACATTTTCTCCCTCCCCTTTTTCTTCTCCCACGGTTGTAAAAGTTGCATCATGGATTCACTTATTTTTCAGGTTATCATTAATCTGTTAACAAGTGTATTTAATATCCTATTTTTGTAACTGTGGTATATTGTGGCAGAATGGTTCTTTTTTCACCCCTCTCTGTAGTCTCTTCTGACAGTGACACTAGGCATGAATTGTGACTTGTTTGGGCTTACTGAACTACAGCAAATGCGATGCAAGAGGAGGCTTAAAAAATACCTCTTTACTGGGGCTTGTTCCCTTTTGCTGCTGAGAAATATTTTGCTTCCATGTGAATTGGCTCATGCTATTCTCTTAGAAGATAATAGATCATGCAGAGTCCCCAGTTATTCCAGCAGAGGGGAAGTGAGAGGAAGGCTTGGCTTGACCCTGCATTCCAGTCAAGCCAGCTTGGACCACAGAAATTGCAAAACATATCCATACAAAATGAAAGCCATTTAGTCTCGCTGTCATCTGTCTGTCAAACAGGATAAAAATGTCTTAGAATATTTTGTTCAATTTCCAATCCAATCCCCTTAATTCTGTTTTAATTACTGCTATTTAGTATTTCTTTTTTTAAGTTAAAATATTACAAATATATTTCAATCATCAACTAAATTAGTCCAAATATTTTATTGAAATGTTGCTCACCCTTCCTTCCTTCCTTCCTTCCTTCCTTCCTTCCTTCCTTCCTTCCTTCCTTCCTTCCTTCCTTCCCTCCCTCCCTCCCTCCCTCCCTCCCTCCCTCCCTCCCTCCCTCCCTCCCTTCCTTCCCTCCCTTCCTTCCCTTCCTTCCCTTCATTTCCTTCCTTTCCTTTCCTTCTTTTTTTTTTTTTTCTGAGATGGCGTCTCACTCTGTCACCCAGACTGGAGTGCAGTGGCACAATCTCAGCTCACTGCCACCTCCTGGGTTCAAGCAATTATCCTGCCTTAGCCTCCTGAGTAGCTGGGACTACGTAGGCATGCCACCACATCCGAGTAATTTTTGTATTTTTTTTAGTAAAGACAGGGTTTTGCCATGTTGGCCAGGCTTTTCTCAAACTCTTGACCTCAAGCAATCCTCTCGACTCGGCCTCCTAATGTGCTGGGATTACAAGCGTGAGCCACCGGCGCCTGGCCTCACCATTTCTTCTTGAATCTTACTTCTTCTCTGAGAAAATTTTTGGATTATCTGAAGAACAAATTTTAATGTCCTTTTTTAATGGTGATCTGTGGATTGAGTACTCATATATTTACTTTTATTTCAGTATTGGAGAAAAAATTATATATAAATATATTAATATTTTATATAAATGTATATAATTATATGTAATTTTACCAGGATATAGAAGTCTAAACATTTTCTCTTGTACTATAAATGGCTACTTACTTTTTACTTCGTGGTTGTGGATGACAAGTTTGCTGTCAAATTGTCACTTTTCTACATAAGTATTTGTGTCTTTCTCTCTGGTAGCTTCTAAGGTTTTCAATTTTTTCTTGATGTTTTAAAACTTCATAGTGACATACACACATGTTGCCTTATTTTTATTTATCTTGCTTGGAATAAGATACAGTTTTGTCAATCTAAGGACCATGTCTTTTTTAATCCATGAAACTTCATTTTATCTAATCTTGTGTCTCTGATATTCCTTCTAGTCTCTAATTCTGATTCCTCATTCAGGTATGTTTTGGTGATTTTCAAGTTATTCTTTTTATTTCCTAACTTATTTTTTATACTGTTCATGTCATTAATGTTTTTGTGGCATTTTATCAATTCCTGAGTACATTCTTTTGATTATTTCTCTCTTTACATGGAGTCATTATAACATCACTGTTTATGAGTCTTCTATTTTTATTTTAATATCTACTTTATCTCCAAAAATTATTTTTTTCTACTTATCATTGATTTCTATCTACATATATTTGTTGTATAACTTTTTTGATTATTAAATAAATGATATTTTTCCTTTTTAACTATTTAAAATAGATTGTTCTAACATATATCTTTTCACAAATGACAGCAAATTCTCCCAATAGATGATTATCTCATGACATAGTTTTTCTCATTTGTTTGAAACCCCTTTTTTTTTCAAGCTTATTATGAAAAAGAGAGGCTGGGTATAGATGTCTACGTTGGTACCTGTTGGACTCCTTGGATCCCACCTGAGTTCCTAGTCAGAACCAGATCTTGCATTGGTAGCATAGACTCATTTTCTTATGCATATAATTCAGATCATTTGCTGGAACCATTGGGTAGCTTGATGTAAGACATGATTAAGCGTTTTCTCTAATTCTTAACAGATACCTAATAATCTTGTAGGTAGAGGCCATAGGCAGCATATGATAAGATGTGTTTTAGTCTCTGATCATGAGAGATTCTTACAGTATCCCTGCACCTTGAATTCCAGGGCTATTCCTCTAACATTTTAAAAAATATTCTCTAGTTCATCTATCTGTTTCTGATCTGTATTAGAGTTATCTAGAGGGACATAACTAATACATTATATGTCTATATAATGTATTAGTTAAAGGGAGTTTAACTAATTTAACTATCCTTATAAAGGGAGTTTATTAAGGATAATTGATTTACAAAATCACAAGGTAAAATCCCATGATAGGCCAGGCCTGCAAGTTGAGGAGCAAGGAAGCCAGTGGTGTATCAGTCTGAGTACCAAAACCTCAAAAGTAGGAATGCCGACAGTGCAGCCTTCAGTCTGTTGCCAAAGGCCCAAGAGCTCCAGGCAAACCACTGGTGTAAGTCCAAGAGTCCAAAAGCTGAAGAACTTGGAGTCTGATATTTGAGAGTAGGAAGCATCCAGCATGGGAGAAAGATGAAGGCTGGAAGATTCAGCAAGTCTGCTCTTCCATTTTCTGCTTGCTTCATTTTAGCAGTGCTATCAACTGATTAGATGGGACCTACCCAAATTGAGGGTGGATCTGCCTCTCCCAGTCTACCGACTCAAATGTTAATCTCCTTTGGCAACACCCTCATGCACACATCCATGAACAATATTTTAAATCCTTCAATCCAATCAAGTTGACAATATTCATCATCACATGACCCGGAATTTTGACTGTTGCTCTGAGGCTTTGACCTCTTATTGCTGTGCTGTTTTTCTTTTCTGTGAGATATTTATTTTGGCGTTGAGGTTTGCTGTGTTGTATATGCTTCATTGTGTATTGATGGAAAGGAGTGGTAAATTTCTGCATCAATCACACAGCTATATTTAGCATATGCCTATTTGTTTACTTTTTAAGAAAGACTTCTTCGGAGCAGTTTAAGGTTCACAGAGTGTGTTTGTTGCTGCTGTTAGATGAAGTAGTCTACAGATGTCAATTATATACAGTTAATTGGTAATGTTGAATTCAACTATTTCCATACTGATTTTCTGTTTGCTGGATCTATTTCTGATAGAGTGGTGTTGAAGTCTCTAACTATGAGAGTAGATTTTTTTTTTTTTTTTTTTGAGAAAGAGTCTTGTTCTGTCACCCATGCTGGAATGCAGTGGCACAATATTGGCTCACCTCAACTTTCGCCTCCTGGGTTCAAGCGATTCTCCTGCCTCAGCCTCCTGAGTAGCTGGGATTACAGGCATCTGCCACCACGCCTGGCTAGTTTTTGTATTTTCAGTAGAGACAGGGTTTTACCATGTTGGCCAGGCTGGTCTCGAACTCCTGACCTCAAGTGATCTGCCCACCCCAGCCTCCCAGAGTGCTTAGATTGCAGGAGTGAGCCACCGAGACCGGTCAATAGTAGATTTTTTTTTTTTTAATTTATTTTTTCTTATAGTTCTATCATTGTTGGTCTCATATAGTTTGATGCTCTCTTGTTAGCACACACACATTAAGGATTGTTATGTCTTTTTGGAGAATAGATCCCTTTATTGTTATGTAATAGCCTTTTAAAAAATCCCTGGTAACTTCCTTTGTTTGAAGTCTGTTCTGTCTGAAATTAATACAATTATTGCTTTCTTTTTATTAGTGTTAGCATAATGTATCTTTCTCCTTCCCTTTGCTTTTAATATATATGTGTTTTATATTTAAAGTGGGTTTCCTGTAGGTAACATGGAGTTGGATCCTGTTTTGAATCCACTCTGACAATATCTGTCATTTATTGGTGTATTTATGTTATTGATGTGTAAAGTGATTATTGATGTAGTTGGATTAATATCTGCCAATAGAGTGAAGTTATGTTCCTAGTTTTGTCTTCTACTCTTTTTTCTGTCCTTTACGCTTTTAATTGAGCATCTCATATAATTATATTTTTTCTGTTTTCTCAGGATATTGGTTATACTTTTTAAAAAACTTTTTTAGTGGTTCCCTAGAAGTCGCAATATGCATTTACAGCTAATGCAAATCTACTTTCAAATGACGCTATGCAATTTTACAGGTAGTACAAGTACTTTACAATAATAAAATAATCCTAATCCTTCTCTTCTACCTTGGTACTATCTCCCATGGAAGTTTCTACCCATGAGTTTCTGTTCTAAGTAGTGTGATTCTCTGTCTCTGTAATTCTGAGGGCAGCAGTTTGCTCAGTGACCTCACCTCTCTGTTGGACCTAAGAGGTGTTGGTTTTCCAGTTTATTCAGCCCTTTTACTTGTTATAATGAAGTGATGACTTCCAAGCAACTCACATGCCAGACCAGAAATGGAAGTCCTATATGCTTAATTTTAAAAGTCTGCAAGAATTTTTATTTTTATTATTTTATTCTCCACATACATATTGTACATTGATTGCATGCCAGGCACTATGTTAAATACGATGATGGAAGACAAAAAATGTTTGTAACTAACTTCAAGGAATATGGTTATTTTCTACATAAATAGGTATTGCTAATAAACACTGATTATCTTTCAATAGATACGTCCCAGAATGAGATCACAGATTAATCAATTTTCTATTGGTTGTATTTCTAAACAGGCATAAAATAGTTTATAAGCTAGTCTTTAAAAAGAAGTTTCAGTATATACAATTGATCTAATGAATTAATCAATGGTACAACAGAGTTACAATTTTTTAATTTATATTTTGAATCACTCTTAAGACTTTATGTGATTATGGTGAATATCAGAAAATCTAATTCTCTTATTTTGATCTAACAACATTCTGTCTGATCTGTTAATCATGTTAGTTATACTACAATTCCCAAATCTCATGGTAACCATTAAAATCTCAATTATTCACCTGACAACTTTGATACTTCTTGGCCTTTGATGGATGCAAATTTTAGAATTAATATGGAATATAGATTTTCTTGAAAATCAAAGGGAAACTGAAGTACTTGCTTAGTGTTTTAATAGGTTTATGTTATTTAATATAGATAATATTTATTCAAGTCCCAATATGACTCTTTTCCTATATGAATAATGATATATGCTTAATTATAAGTTATTTTATATATAAAAATCATTGATACAAAAGATAATGTTGATATAATTTAGAAACTTTTTTCTTTATTTTTAATAGCATTTTTTTGTGTCCAAATCCATAACTACAGAACCCTTCACTTGCCGCTTTATACCTATTATAGAGGTTCAGCAGAGGTTCAGTGAATGTCTTTTTAACAAAGTCCTGCCCCCCAAAAATACATTCTTAAGTAATGATAAGAAATGAGAAACTTGTGTCTGTCATCTCAACAACTTTGCCACCTCTTTTATGTTCATTATTTCATAATGAAGTGGTGACTTTAGATGCTGTTTTCTCTTTGAAGGTAAACTGTCTCTTTATGAATTATTCTTTACATATAATAAATGTGTATACATTTAATTATCTCTATTTCTTAGTATTTGATCATAATATATGAAAGAAGAAAAACAAGGTATCTAAAAGTGATGTTGTGTTGCAAATGAATTTTCTAAAATAGAATATTCTCCCCTTAGATATAACACATTCCTCTTTTTCTGCTCTAGATTACCTCCGTGAAATGCTTGACTGATTTATTTTATCATGAGGTTCCATTCATTTCTCTGATTTTAGTGTATGATAGGTGAGATTGGAAAGATAGAAAATGCCAGCGTCAAAAATGGCTAGATACCTCAAAAAGTCAAAAGAATTATGAGCATTTTAAATAATACAAAGATGAGTTGGAGTAAAAAAATACACATTAGAAAATTTGACACAACATTTACTTTCAGGTGTAGCAATCATTGACTAATAGTATTAATAGAAGATATATAATGTTAGAATAGAAAGCAGAGTGCATTTTGTAAACTAACATGGAATAGATTCTAAGCTCCAGTCACTTATCTATTTCAATATATTTTTATCTTTGTTAATATTTTATGCCTTCTGTTCAAAGAACCCAAGATTACATTCAGAGCTCATAGCAAGTACTGATGTTGTGAGGCATAGATGACAACAGTAGGCTGGATTATATATAGTTAAAATATATTATGTACCAATATTTTTTTCTAAATTTATGATTTTTTAGTGTAATTATTGTGACTTATTCTCAGTAATTGACAAATACTAAGCCTCAAAATATTCTTATATTTTTGAGTAATGTGAGTAAATAAGCTACAATTACATAGGTAGTATTTATTTTTAATTAAAATAATTCATCCATTAATATCTTCCAGTTCAGTGGTGAATGGAAAACTATTAAAAGTCTAATGTAAATTGTAGATTATCCAAATTTAAATAAACTCAACACAATCTACATAGAGAATAGTTTTATCGAAAGTTACTTGTCTCATGATTGAAACATAAGTGGTCTGAAATAACAACTTTTCATTCCTAGCCCCTGAAGACTCTTATATTTCTTAAAACCTAGAGAGGACAAAAAAAAGATCTGTGGGGAAGTAATCTGTATTTTTCAAAAGACATATGTTATGTTAATATTCAGGACTGTTTTTTCAAATGATTTTATTATTGCTTCAACAAAATTTTATTGACTCCTTGATACGTACAAAGTGTACTCTAGTTGCTGAGGATACCAAATGAACAAACTTTGATCCATACCTTTAAGGAACTAAGAGGTTGGTAATAAAAATGAGTAATTACAAGGTTAATGTGTAAATTCTGAAAGATTATGAATGTAAGACGGGCAGACAAAAACTCATCAGATTCACCTGGGTATAGTTGGGATGGAATTAAAGAAGATGTCACAAGGGATCATTACAGAGCCTGAGATACAGCATAGTATCATGAAATACAACTTCTTGTTTTTGAAGATTTTACATATTTTGGGGCTACAAAAAATTTATGATAATCTCTTTGTTACTCCTTTTCATTTGATTTTTATGTTTTTCTCCTAAGGCTGTTAAAGATACAGAAATTATGCTAGCAATTCCACAAGACATAAAAACAGTATATAAAAATCATCTCTCTCTTTTGTTTTCCACAGTGAAACTACTCTATATATGACATGCTAATATTTGGAAAACCAGATATTAATAAATAGTATTTCAAAAGAGAAAGATTCATTACTAATTGAGTCATTACACTTTGTTTTCCTGTTCACTAGTACAGAAAGTTCAGCATAAACATTTAAAAGTTTATTTCAGTGTATAAATTCTTTTAGTTTGTGCATTTAGCAGGGGTGGGGGTGCACACTTTCCAACAGTGATCGATTAATAAGACAACAGATATCTGAACATTTTATAGGTAGACTCTAATCATGTGCACCATTCTTTGTTCCAGCTAGGTTAATTAAATTTCAAAGATTGTCTCCTAAACTGATTAGATTATAAATTTGATGTTCAGTTTTGCTGAATAATATCTTTTTGTGAACTAATTTTCTAAGAACTCATTGAAACAATGAAGATATTGTGGATAACATTTTACTTCCTTGATTATATAAATTTTTTGTATAAGTAAATTTATATGAAAAATATGAATGTCTATATTCAAAACCATAATAAAGTCAAGGTAGTTATCATTGCTAGGTAAGGTAAGATATTAGTCTATATTTGACTTTTTCAAACTAAGCAAATGAAGGCTAATGTGTGTCCAAACATTCTGTAAAATTTTCCTTTTGAAGATTAGCTGTCTTTTATCTGATGCATGTTTATAAACTAAAAGAAAATTGTTTTTCATGATGTAACTTATTTATTCAGTTGTGGTTACCTGTAACTTGGGGATTAGGAAAATGGGTAACCATACTGACATGGATTCTAAGACAAAGTCAGAAGTTGGGTTGGGGATGGAGGCAGGAGTGGGATAGCTATAATTAAAGAACAGCATCAGTGATTTTAGAAATGGGAGAGAACCAGGAACAGTGGCTCCTGCCTGTAATCTGTGCTACTCTGGAGGCTGAGGCAGGAGGATCACTTGAGCCCAGGAGATGGAGGCCACAGCGAGCTACCATCACACCGCTGCATTCCAGTCGGGATGACAGAGTGATACAGTATCTCATTCTATTCTGTTTGTGTGCTGAAGTGGTGATGTGCAACTTGAGTTCCGTAACAGGTAGGGTCAGGGTACTCTCATGGTTCCAGCAAGACACTGGAGCCTTCTCTTCCAGTGGACATGTTTGCCATCTAGCTCTAACATACCTGAAGAGGTCAGTAACAACTACCAAATAACTTCAAATGCTTGACCCGGGAGTACTTCTGTACAAAAAGAAACATAATTTTTGCTATTCGAATGATAGCTAAAATTACTCAGTTAATTGTTCTTTATCCATAAAATTTTAATTCTTAATTGTTCACCTCAGAGTTTGTTTAACTGCTGTTAGTTTAAAAATGATAAAATTTAAAATGAAAGTGCCTTTGAATTTTCTCTGCATAATTATGTTGCTTGTTTGTCCCGTACCAAGGTCAGTATATACTGGTAGTTCTTAAACTTTATTGTGCACAGGAATCACCTGTTTGTTATATATGGCTGATTCTTCTGTCTCACCCATAATTACTGATTAAAATAACAGAGATATAATCTAGGTATCTGTTTTGTGATAAGGTCCATAGGACATTCCAATTCAGGTTATTGGGAGAACACTCCAGGCTGCTTATTAAAATCACCTCAATTTGTGCTTTTTATTGAAATCCACCCATTTAGAAGTCTCATGAGTCACACAAAGAAAAAATATCTTCAGCATGAATCATCTTGTGCATTAAAGATTTTAAATTTAAATCTTTGTCCTTTCTTATTGTGATCCCAGTAATCTACAGTCACTTCCATCAGTCTATTTTCTAGCTAACATCTGTGTGAAAAGCATCTTCCCACTCTAGCAGCCTGTGTGCCAGCCAGTCACAGAATTACCAAGTTTGGGATGCTATTCTTATATAATTGCTGCCTGTGGAAGATGGTACTGCTGTGCATGATGCTAGCTCATTAGTTATGAGTTAGAATGGAGCTTGAGGATTAAAACAAGAAACTCTTTATTTCCTTCAGTTCAGCCAGATACTCTGCTGGTCTCTTCATATAGTTGGTTGATACTGATAAAAATCTGGTGAGTTTAGTAACACAGGGCACATCATGTGCTAGCAGCAGGTCGTCTCCTATTCTTCCTCCACCTCAGCTCCATGGGACTGCCAGCTGCAGAGCAAATGTAGTGCAGCCCCCTTGCCTAGAAGAACTGATTTTTACAAGTGGGAAATTGACGAAGATTGTGTGATTCCAGTCAATTTCACTCACAATGGGTAAGAAGCACCTGTGCACAAGCTGG